>NC_057810.1:654792514-655092514 GCF_018294505.1 Triticum aestivum
ATTTAGAGTTTGTTTGTGAACATTTTTGTTTTAGGTACAAAAAATTACAAACTTTCTGTTAGGGATTTTTTTTATTATTTTTTTGCTTTAAATTTTTTGTGTTGTTTTTTTTGTGTATTTAGAGTTTCTTTGTGAACATTTTTGTTTAAGGTACAAAAAATTACAAACTTTCTGTTAGTGCCCGTAGTTTTCAAATTTGAATAGTTTAAATTTTGAATTATTTGAAATTAGTGTGAATCACTAGTTTCTGAATAACTTAACTTTAAAAATCAGTAAAGGCATGAAAGAATTTGTTTGCACATAAAATTTCTTCGCGTTTCAAATGCCAAAACACATAACTACCCTAACTATTACAGAGATTCCCCTCTCGGTGCGAAACACAGAAGAAAGTGATGATAGCTAGTGAAGTCGATCACATCCTAGATCTTTGGGTGTGAAACTTTTTCTTCGCGTGTGTCCCTTTGCGTCGTAACCATGGAAAATCTTCATCATTTAACGGGATGCTCGGGTCAATATTCACTGTGAATGGAGCAATTTCATCAAACTTTTCATAATCTTCTGACTTGTCTGTCTTGTCATCCACTCCCACGATGTTTCTCTTCCCAGAAAGAACTATGTGCCGCTTTGGCTCATCGTACGATGCATTCGCTTCCTTATCTTTTCTTTTTCTTGGCTTGGTAGACATGTCCTTCACATAGAAAACATGTGCCACATCATTGGCTAGGACGAATGGTTCGTCTGCATACGCAAGATTGTTGAGATCCACTGTTGTCATTCCGTACTGCGGGTCTTCCGTTACCCCGCCTCGTGTCATATTGACCCATTTGCACCGAAACAAAGGGACCTTTAAACCACGTCGATAGTCAAGTTCCCATATGTCCTGTATATAACCATAATATGTTTCCTTTCCCGTCTTGGTTTCTACATCAAAGCGGACACCACTGTTTTGGTTGGTGCTCTTCTTATCTTGGGCGATCGTGTAAAATGTATTACCATTTATCTCGTATCCTTTGAAAGTCATTATATTCCAAGATGGTAACTGGGACAGCAAATACAGGTCATCTTCAATAGAGGTGTCATGCATGGTACGTGTCTGCAACCAGCTGGCGAAACTCCTGGTTTGTTCACGTGTAATCCAGTCATCAGACCGCTCCGGGTGTTTGGAGCGTAGCAAATTCTTGTGTTCATCCATATACGGAGCCACCAAGGCGGAATTCTGTAGAACTGTGTAGTGTGCTTCAGTGAGAGAATGTCCATCCATACATATTATTTGTTTCCCTCCTAGCGTGCATTTTCCATCCAGTCTGCCCTTATGCCGCGATTCAGGAACACCAATCGGCTTAAGGTCAGGAATAAAGTCAATACAAAACTCAGTGACCTCCTCATTTTGATGGCCCTTGGAGATGCTTCCTTCTGGCCTAGCACGGTTATGAACATATTTCTTTAAGACTCCCATGAACCTCTCAAAGGGGAACATATTGTGTAGAAATACAGGACCCAAAACGTTAATCTCTTCGCATAGGTGAACTAGAACGTGCGTCATGATGTTAAAGAAGGATGGTGGGAACACCAACTCGAAACTGACAAGACATTGCACCAAATCATTCTGTAACCTTGGTATGATTTCTGGATCGATTACCTTCTGAGAGATTGCATTGAGAAATGCGCATAGCTTCACAATGGCTAATCGAACGTTTTCCGGTAGAAGCCCCCTCAATGCAACCGGAAGCAGTTGCATCATAATCACGTGGAAGTCATGAGACTTTAGGTTCTGGAACTTTTTCTCTGCCATGTTTATTATTCCCTTTATATTCGACGAGAAGCCAGACGGTACCTTAATACTGAGCAGGCATTCAAAGAAGATTTCCTTCTCTTCTTTGGTAAGAGCGTAGCTTGCATGACCCTGATGTATGCCATCTTCTCCGTGCATACGTTGCTGGTCCTCCCATGCCTCAGGTGTATCTTTTGTCTTCCCATACACGCCCAAGAAGCCAAGCAGGGTCACGCAAAGATTCTTCGTCACGTGCATCACGTTGATTGCGGAGCGGACCTCTAGGTCTTTCCAATATGGCAGGTCCCAAAATATAGATTTCTTCTTCCACATGGGTGCGCGTCCGTCAGCGTCCTTTGGAACAGATTGTCCGCCAGGACCCTTTCCAAATATCACCTTCAAATCCTTGACCATATCATGTACATCAGCACCAGTACGGTGGCGAGGCTTCGTCCGGTGATCCGCATCACCTTTGAAATGCTTGCCTTTCTTTCTTACGGGATGCCTGCTCGGAAGAAATCGACGATGTCTCAGGTACACATTCTTCTTACAACTATTCAAATATATACTGTCGGTATCATCCAAACAGTGCGTGCATCCGCGGTATCCCTTGTTTGTCTGTCCTGAAAGGTTACTGAGAGCAGGCCAATCATTGATGGTCACGAACAGCAACGCCTTTAGGTCAAATTCTTCCCCCATGTGATCATCCCACGCACGTACACCTGTTCCATTTCACAGTTGTAAGAGTTCTTCAACTAATGGCCTTAGATACACATCAATGTCGTTGCCGGGTTGCTTAGGGCCTTGGATGAGCACTGGCATCATAATGAACTTCCGCTTCATGCACAACCAAGGAGGAAGTTTATACAAACATAGAGTCACAGGCCAGGTGCTATGGTTGTTGCTCTGCTCCCCAAAAGGATTAATGCCATCTGCGCTTAGACCAAACCATACGCTCCTTGCATCATCTGCAAACTCCTTCCCGTACTTTCTTTTGATATTTCTCCACTGCGACCCGTCAGCTAGTACTCTCAACTTTCCGTCTTTCTTACGGTCTTCTCTGTGCCATCGCATCGCCTTGACATGCTGTTTGTTTTGGAACAAACGTTTCAACCATGGTATTATAGGAGAATACACATCATCTTGGCAGGAATCTTCTTCCTAGGGCGCTCGCCCTCGACATCACCATGCTCATCGCGGCTGATCTTATAGCGCAATGCACCACATACCGGGCAAGCGTTCAAATCCTCGTACTCACCGCGGTAGAGGATGCAATCATTAGGGCATGCATGTATCTTCTGCACCTCTAACCCTAGAGGGCACACACCCTTCTTTGCTTCGTACGTACTCTCGGGCAATTCGTTGTCCTTTGGAAGCATATCCTTTATCATTACCAGCAACTTTCCAAATCCCTTGTCAGATACACCATTCTCTACCTTCCATTGCAGCAATTCCAGTGTGGTGCCCAGCTTTTTCTTGTCACCTACGCAATTCGGGTACAATAATTTTTTGTGATCCTCTAACATGCGCTGCAACTTCTTCTTCTCCAAATCACTTGCGCAGTTTCTCTTTGCATCGGCAATGGCCCGACCTAGATCATCAACGGGCTCATCTGATGCCTCTTCTTCAGCTTCTTCCCGCATTGCCGGCTCAGCTTCTTCCCGCATTACCGGCTCAGTTTCTTTCCCCATTGTTGTATCATCGTATTCAGGGAACCCATGGCCAGGATAGCTGTCGTCGTCCTCTTCTTCTTCATTGTCTTCCATCATAACCCCTCTTTCTCCGTGCTTGGTCCAAACATTATAGTGGGGCATGAAACCGGACTCAAACAGGTGGACGTGAATGGTTCTTGACGTAGAGTAATTGCGACCATTCTTACAGCCAACACATGGACAAGGCATAAAACCATCCGCCCGCTTGTTTGCCTCAGCCGCAAGCAGAAAAGTATGCACGCCCTCAAAGAACTGGGGAGAGCATCGGTCATCGTACATCCATTGCCGGCTCATCTTCATTACACAACACCGAATAGACCAAATTAATACAAGTTCATACATAAAGTTCATACAACACTTAAATGCAACAAACAAATAACTCTCTAGCTAAAGCATTTAAATGCAACAACAAATGCGATCAAGATCGCAACTAAGGTAACGATTGATCCAACAGCATAATGATACCAAGCCTCACTATCGATGGCATATTTTCTAATCTTTCTAATCTTCAAGCGCATTTTCTCCATCTTGATCTTGTGATCATCGACGACATCGGCAACATGCAACTCCAATTCCATCTTCTCCCCCTCAATTCTTTTTAATTTTTCTTTCAAGTACTCGTTTTCTCTTTCAACTAAATTTAACCTCTCGACAATAGGGTCGGTTGGAATTTCCGGTTCACATACCTCCTAGATAAAAATATCTATGTCAACTTGATGGGCATAATTTGTCATAAACACGAAATGCAACAAATAGTTTTAAAAAAGAATATACCACATCCGAATCATAACAAGGACGAGGGCCGACGGGGACGGATATCAAAACCATGGCACTATGTATAACAAACAACGTACGGGTAAGATAATTATTATACGAGTAACTATATATCCAAATCACACAAACATCAATTTTTTATATAAAATTTCATGAACAAGAGGCTCACCACAAGGTGGTGCCGGCAACAGGACGGTGCGGGCGATCGACGGTGGTTACGACGGAGATTTAGAAGGCACTAAGTAAACCACACCTACATATGCAAACTAAGTGTTATTTTAACCTCAAATTGCATATAAATCAAATACTAGCACATATATATATATCCTCCCAAATTACTAAACTCACAAATTAATAACTATATAAAGCATTGCAAGAGCTAATCTAGCAATGAAAGATGAAAGGACAAAATTGCTAACCTTTGTGATCATTTGAATGGATGGGGGCCTTCAAATCTTGACAAATTTTGGGCAAAATGTGTGATGAGCTCGAGAGGAAGAGGGGAAGAACAGAGAGGAGAGGGGAAAGGGGAAGAACAGAGCGAGCTCGGGTGGACGAAGAGTTTATGTAGGACGCCCTTTAGTACCGGTTCGTGCCAAGAACCGGTACTAAAGGTGCTGGAGGGGGCCCAGACTGACAACATCCTGCCACCACTCTCATTAGTACCGGTTCGTGGCACGAACCGGTGCTAAAGGTTAGCCACGAATCGGTACTAATGAGAGCGGCCCGGCTAGCCGTTGGAACCGGCACTAATGTATACATTTGTGTCGGCTCAAATACAAACCGGCACTAATGTGCTTCACGTTTGACTTTTTTTTACTAGTGAAAGTTCTCGGACGACCAACACGTAGACGCTCCTTTTTTTTGTTTGCGTTGGAACACGTAGACGCTCCTAAGAGAAAATGGACCTGGCTATGCTGATCACCGGCGAGCCCGGCCGGCCGGGGAGGCTCGTGGGAATGTGGTCATGCATGCATGCCTAGCTACCCTGGCCGCGGCGGCTGCCTCGTAGCTTGTCCGACGTGTTCCGGGCCAGGGCAGCGATTCAGAGCACTGGTTTCTGGTCCAACCTTTACAAATCGCCGTCCGGCCCGGCCGGTCCACATCCATGCACATTCTCGAATTGATTAATTTGGCCACCGCGATCGAGCCTGTCTAGCCCTGCCGCTTCGTCGTGCGATGCAGACAGTGGCATACATGCTACCGCTAGAATTGAAAGTAGGAGTAGATCCCTGCATGGAGATGGATCCATCCTAGATGAAGGCACGCTACGCGCGAAGTGGTACTAGTAAAAGCAGTTCTTGTGCAAACTGCACCAGTGCGGCAGGCACTGCACTGCATTCTCGTGATGGCTGACGGGAGAAACATCGACCGGCCAGCAGCAGCAGCTTAAAGGCGACCTTGCAGGCTACGGGCGGGTGGTACATGCAGACGCAGGCAGTCACGCAGACCGGCCGGCAGGCGTCCACCGGAGACACCCACCGACCGGCGGCAGCCTCGATCGATCTATCAGCAAAGCAACGAAACGCATCGCTGCGTAAATGCGGAGCGCGCTAACGGCTGGCTGCATGTCCCCGTAGTACTACATGCAGAGAGCACGCAGGCACTTCTCTCTGCCTCGTTCCAACGGCAGCAAATTTAAGGCGACGTCGCAGGGCAGGGGCTACGGGCAGTGGTGCATGCAGATAGTCACGTAGACTGGCCAGCCGGCGTCGAGCGGGGACAACCACTGTCCGGCGGTTAACACGGCAGGTCATCGGGTGCCCCTGCCACTGCACGGCAGGCGTGCGTGCGTGCCTGCGTAAATGAAAGATGATGAATGCGCATGCAGCGCAGAGGTGCCCAGAGAAAGATCGAGGAGCAAAATGCTCGATCAGACTGATCGACTTGTTCTTTTTCTGTACGTTGCGACGTTCCATTTTCCTTATGTTGGAGCACGAAACAGAGCGCGCGCGCGTACAGGCCGGCGCGAGGAGAAGAGACGGCCCCGGATCCTTGTCGTCGGCGACAACATGCCTCCAGGCTACTAACACAACACAGGAGGTCTCCATGTCCGTGTGGCAATCAGATTGGGGTACCACCTGGTCTCACTGAGCCACCTTGCCATGACGAGACATGCGAAAAATTCAGCGCTGACTGTACGCGATTAGTACTCCCTACGTAAACTAATATAAGAGTGTTTAGATCATTATTTATAAAAGCTTTTTTTAAGAAAAGGTCTACGTTCGACTTTATAAATAAAGCCACACGGCAGAGTCACAGAGCAACCACAGCAACAACGGGGACGAAGCCACCACCAGTTCACCCAAACACGGGCACGCAACGACAAGCACGAAAGTATGAAGAATACATGGCACCCTGCCAGACACGGCACGCAGGCCGGATAACTTAGGGAAGACATAGCCAGCAACTAAGTCGAAGAACCTCCAAAATGCGAGATCAGACATCAGGATCTTGCCCAGAAAGAGACGACGCTGAGGCCCGAACTTTAGATATGAGTAGATCAAGAGCATCCCGATCCTCCATCTTAGTCAATAATCTCCACTGCTGCAAGAAGATACAAGATTTTATATAAACAATCAGCTACTTTAGTAGGAAAGGCATGTTCGATCGTAAATTTGTTCCTAATGGTCCATAACGACCAGCACATGGCACCTAGACCAACCCAGAAGACCCTCTTTGTCACACCAGCCAACGAGTTGGCAATGCCTCTCAGCTCAATAAAGGAGGAGGGATCCCAAGTAACCTAAAGCCAGGATCTGACACAGCTCCAAACAAGTTTAGCAAGCACACAGTGGAAGAAAGTATGATTTGTGTCCTCCAAGACCCCACAGAGAGCACAAAATTCCGAGCCCGGTCCATTCCTCTTACGGATTTGGTCATCCGTGGGGAGACGGCCTCTAAAGGTCTGCCAGAGGAAGATTTTGATTTTCGGGGGCACACGAGAACGCCAAATGCTAGAAAATCTATTAGTAGGGGCACCACCAATAAGTTTAGAATACAAGGACTTAACCGAGAAACGGCCCGAGGCGGTATGAGGCCAAACCACCGAATCTGGAGTCTCTGAGAGCGTGGGGAATAAGGCAGGGAGACTTTGCCAATCTTCCAACTCTTCAAGAGAGAGGGAGCGGTGAAAAGCCATGTCCCAATTATTAGCCGACACCTCCGGCGATGGAGATATTCGGGTTAGGGCAGTATGAGAAAAGAATAGGAAATTTCATAGAGAGAGGAGCGTCTCCGCACCACCAGTCAAGCCAAAAACGAACCGAGGAACCATCTCCTACGATAAACTTAACATGATCGAGGAAAAGAGGCCAGACTTTAATAAGGTCTTTCCAGAACTGAGATCCACGCCGAGCCCCTGCAAACATCGGGCTAGAGTGGGGAAAATACTTAGCTTTAAGAACATAATACCATAAAGAGCTGGCCCCACTAGACATGTGTTGGGGAACGTACTAATTTCAAAAAAATCCTACGCACACGCAAGATCATAGTGATGCATAGCAATGAGAGGGGAGAGTGTTGTCCACGTACCCTCGTAGACCGAAAGCGGAAGCGTTAGCACAATGCGGTTGATGTAGTCGTACGTCTTCACAATCCGACCGATCCAAGTACCGAACGTACGGCACCTCCGAGTTCAACACACGTTCAGCTCGATGACGTCCCGCGAACTCTGATCCAGCAGAGCTTCACGGGAGAGTTTCGTCAGCACGGCGGAGTGATGATGGTGATGATGTTGCTACGGACGCAGGGCTTCGCCTAAGCACAGCTACGATAGAGGTGGAATATGGTGGATGGGGGCACCGCACACGGCTGGGAGAGATCAACAGATCAACTTGTGTGTCTATGGGGTGCCCCCTGGCCATGTATATAAAGGAGTGGAGGAGGGGGAGAGGCCGGCACTCCTAGGCGCGCCCCCAGGGGAGTCCTACTCCCACCGGCAGTAGGATTCCCCCCTTCCATGTAGTCGGAGTAGGAGAGAAGGAAAGGGAAAAGAGAAGAGAAGGAAGGACGGGGCGCTGCCCCTCCCCCTAGTCTAATTCGGACTAGGCCTTGGGGGGGCGCAGCCTCCCCTCTCCTTTCCCCTAAAGCCCAATAAGGCCCATCTACTCCCCGGCGAATTCCCGTAACTCTCCGGTACTCCAAAAAATACCCGAATGACTCGGAACCTTTTCGATGTCCGAATATAGTCGTCCAATATATCGATCTTTATGTCTGGACCATTTCGAGATTCCTCGTCATGTCCCCGATCTCATCCGGGACTCCGAACTACCTTCGGTACATCAAAACACATAACTCATAATATAAATCTTCACCAAACGTTAAGCATGCGGACCTTACGGGTTCGAGAACTATGTAGACATGACCGAGACACGTCTCCGGTCAATAACCAATAGCGGAACATGGATACTCATATTGGCTCCCACATATTCTACGAAGATCTTTATCGGTCAAACCGCATAACAACATACATTGTTCCCTTTGTCATCGGTACGTTACTTGCCCGAGATTCGATCGTCGGTATCTCAATACCTAGCTCAATCTCGTTACCGGCAAGTCTCTTTACTCATTATGTAATGCATCACCCCGCAACTAACTCATTAGTCACATTGCTTGCAAGGCTTATAGTGATGTGCATTACCGAGAGGGCCCGGAGATACCTCTCCGACAATCGGAGTGAAAATCCTAATCTCAAAATACACCAACTCAACAAGTACCTTCAGAGACACCTGTAGAGCACCTTTATAATCACCAAGTTACGTTGTGACGTTTGGTAGCACACAAAGTGTTTCTCCGGTAAATGGGAGTTGCATAATCTCATAGTCATAGGAACATGTATAAGTCATGAAGAAAGCAATAGCAACATACTAAACGATCAAGTGCTAAGCTAACGGAATGGGTCAAGTCAATCACATCATTCTCTAATGATGTGATCCCGTTAATCAAATGACAACTCATGTCTATGGCTAGGAAACTTAACCATCTTTGATTCAACGAGCTAGTCAAGTAGAGGCATACTAGTGACACTTTGTTTGTCTATGTATTCACACATGTACTAAGTTTTCGGTTAATACAATTCTAGCATGAATAATAAACATCTATCATGAAATAAGGAAATAAATAATAACTTTATTATTGCCTCTAGGGCATATTTCCTTCAACATGATCTTAAACCACCATTTTATCATAAGGCATTTATTCATGAGAGACGTGTTAATGATGCCCAACCCCCCAAGGTTTTTAGGCCTATACATGAGTTTCCATTTAACCAGCCTATACTTTCGTCTGTTGTCAGCAGTGTTCCAATAGAAAGCATCCCTATGTTTGTCAAAACCCGCATGGATACTAGCCGAGAGAAGATAAAAGCCCATTAGGAACATAGGAAGGGAAGACAAGCAAGCATTGATCAGAGCAACTTTCCCGGCGTTGGTATTATATCTGCCATGCCAGGGAAGGACCCTGTTTCCCACCTTAGAGACAGCCGAAGCAAAGTCTTTTGAATGAAGCAAGTCTGGCGAAATGAGAAGGCTCGGGTACTTAAAGGGGAAGGAGCCCAGGTTACAATTGAGGAGCCGGGCCACTCTCAAAGCCTCTGAATCATCAACACCAGTGACAAAGACCTCACTCTTAGAAAAGTTAATTTTCAGACCCGAAACGGCCTCAAAGCACAGGAGGATAAACTTGAGGTGGGCAATGCAATCATCGTTCAAGTCAACCATAATAATGGTGTCATCAGCGTACTGCAAGTGAGTAACACCCTCCGAGATTAGATGAGAAACCATCGGCGTAATATGACCATGATGGGAAGCCCTAGACAAGATGCGAGAGAAGGCATCGGCAACAAAGTTAAACAGAATAGGGGATGCGGGGTCACCCTGTCGCAGGCCCCTGCCATTGACAAAGAAGTTACTAACGTGACCATTAACAGAGACCGTAGTGTGGCCCTCCGAGACCAGCTGTATAATACGGTGAACATACGCCCCATCGAAGCCTTTCGCTAAAAGAACCTTTCTCAGGAAAGGCCAACTAGCCGAATCATAGGCTTTCTCAAAGTCCAATTTTAGGATAACCGCTTTAGAGTTACGAGATATCAGGTCATGAACAATCTCATGGAGACAACGAATACCATCTAAAATGAAACGCCCTTTGATGAAAGTAGATTTGAAAGGGCTGATAACTCTGTGAGCAACAGGGGAGAGGCGGTTCGCAAAACCTTTAGCCAGAAACTTGATGAAGTTATTGATCAGCGTAATAGGCCTGAACTTGGAAATCAGCTCAGCACCTTTAACTTTAGGGATCAAGGTGATCACTGCATAGTTGAGGCGAGATATATCAATGGTGCCCAAACAAAAAAGCCCTGAATAACATGACAGACCAACTGTCGCAATTGCGGCCAGAATTTTTTGAAGAAGGGGATCGAGAAGCCATCCGGCCCAGAAGCGGCGTTGGGGTTGGCAAAGTTAACCACATCCCAGATTTCCTTATCAAAGAGGGGGACCATTATCGGTGTCAAAACCGGCAGATCTCGGGTAGGGGGTCCCGAACTGTGCATCTAAGGCTAATGGTAATAGGAGGCGGGGGACACAATGTTACCCAGGTTCGGGTCCTCTCGATGGAGGTAATACCCTACTTCCTGCTTGATTGATATTGATGATATGAGTATTACAAGAGTTGATCTACCACGAGATCGTAGAGGCTAAACCATAGAAGCTAGCCTATGATTATGATTGTTGTTGTCCTACGGACTAAACCCTCCGGTTTATATAGACACCGAAGGGGGCTAGGGTTACATAGAGTCGGTTACAGAGAAAGGAATCTTCATATACGAATCGCCAAGCTTGCCTTCGAAGCAAAGGAGAGTCCCATCCGGACACGGGACAAAGTCTTCTATCTTGTATCTTCATAGCCCAATAGTCTAGCATACGCATATAGTTCGGCTGCCCGAGGACCCCTTAATCCAGGACTCCCTCAGTAGCCCCTGAACCAGGCTTCAATGATGATGAGCCCAGCGCGCAGATTGTCTTCGGCATTGCAAGGCAGGTTCCTTCTCCAAATACTTCAAAGTAGATCTTGAACACAAGAATCGTGTCCGGCTCTGCAAAACAAATTCCGCATACCACCGTAGAGAGTATAATATTCCACGAGTCCAATCTGCTGACAATTTTTCGTAGCATGACATCACGCCACTGTCTGGTCATTATTTTGATCCGTTTTTTAGCCTGTCGTTCTGTATTTCGAGGTGAGGTTTTACTGGCACGCCTTGTCGAAACAGAGATCGTGTCCCCTTATCACGGGATTCTCATCAATACGGACATGGGTAACCCAACCGCGCCATCCGCACGATGCTTAGGGAATAAGCTAGTTTTAGGGCAAGTGGGGAGGCACATGATTTTACTGCCTTTATAAAGGGATAAGGATTCCTCCTTTCACCCATGCCTTCTTCCTCCTCTACTTATTCATTCTCGAGCTCCAGCTCCCAAGCACCCACCTCTTCTGCCCCAAAAAGCACTCCAACCATGTCCAGATCCGGAGCGCAAGGCAAGTGGATGGCCTCCTCCATTAAGGAGAAGGATATCAAGAAACTTCGGGAGGCTGGATACCTGGCCAAGAAGATCGCACACCGTCTCCCAGCGGCGGGACAGATCATCCCTACTCCGAAACCCCACAAGAGGGTTGTATTCCTCTCTCACTTCGTCCGCGGGCTAGGGTTTCCCCTCCACCCATTTGCTCGCGGCCTTATGTATTGTTACGGGATTGATTTCCATTACCTATCCACCAATTCCTTCCTCAACATCTTGACATTCATCGTCATGTGCGAGGCCTTCCTGCGCATACCTCCACACTTCGGACTGTGGCTAAAAATCTTCAATGTGGAGCCAAAGGTGGTAGGCGGCGAACACGTCGAGTGTGGAGGTGCCATGGTGAGCAAGATGCCCAACGTCACATGGCCATCAGGTACATTCAATGAGTCTGTCAAAGGTTGGCAACAATAGTGGTTCTATGTCACCGAGCCACGCAGCGCCGAATGGGCCGTAGCCCCCGAATTCCGATCCGGAGCCCCACTGCGGCTCACGTCCTGGCCTGAAAAGGGCCTAGACTGGTCTTCATCAGATGAGCTAACGACGCTCCAAGCGCGTATCAAGAGCATGGAGGAAAAGAATGTCAAACTTGTCAATGTGGTCCAGGTGATGCTAGTTCGCCGGATTCTTCCATGCCAACGCCGGACTTGCAATCTATGGGAGTTTGATCCTGCCAAGCACCAAACCTTGCTAGAGTTCTTCGGCACGACGCACAAAGACATCTGAAAGGTGTTATTCAAGCCTGGCAAGTCCTGGCCGGACACCGCCGAGGATCGCGGGCACAAATTGTCCCGCCCCGCAAGTTTGGTAAGTCTTTATATGTTTTCAAGGTGCATCCTTTATTTGTATACTTTGGGAAAAAACACCTAATGTTTCCCTAACGATTCTCCCAGGACTGGACGAAGAAGGCAGAGTGGATCTACTGTCCGGCCCTACTGCCCAAGGAACAAGCCGGCCCACTTCTGATGAAGATGCTGGTCCCGGCACCTTATAAGGCGCCGAAGAAGAAGGCCAAGAAGGAGGTCCAGGAGACCAGGGGCGGGCTCCACCGCAAGGGTACTTTGGACGTGGTGTCCGAAGACACCGAAGCCCACTCCTCCGCCGAAGAAGACGAGGGGGAGGAGGAGGAAGAAGAGGAAAGTCAGTCCCCCCCTATGAGGGGGAGAGCAGCCCGGAGTGGGAACCCGGGGTCAAGCCCCTGGCCAAATCGTGAGTACAAAGAAACCCGGACACATTCATATATCCAGTCTCACTTTTTCATAACATTAATGTATTGAGTCACGCATTACGCAGTCCGACCGGGTCCAACATCAAGCAATCTTCGTCAGAAGATTCACTAGACTCGAATGCGATGGACGCGAGACCCTCCTCACAACCTCCTCCCCCAAAGGCGTGGACAAACACCGAGGTGTTGTCCCAAAGGGGCCCAGAACAGGGCGGAGCTCAGGAGACCGTCGGGGCGGCGCCGGAGGGTCAAACCTCGGCAGCCGGACACATGGGGGAGCAGACCCCCATGGATGCTGACGGCGAGGGCTGTCCTGAATTCGGCCCCCAGCCAAAGACAATTCCGAGGACCAATACGGCTCCGGAATCAGGCCAACAACCTCCTTCAGCAGAGGGTGGTGCGCCTATTCCACTCGTGACCTCGGTCCACCCCGAGGCATCGGATACTTTATTGGCGGCGCTGCAAAGTGCTTCCATCATTGAAGAGCACCGTGCCCTTATGGGTGCGGTGATTGAGAAGATCCAGTCCACCAAAAGCGGGCTGACCGAAGCCTGCACCAGCCTTCTAATAGGCTTTGAGGTAAGTAATGATGTTAAAAGAATGTCACAATATAGATAGTAGCCCCTGATACACTGTTCCGTGTTCGAAAAGAAAACCGGACAGAGGATCAAATATATTTCGCAGGAGACTAACTAGGAAACACCTATGTGAATGAGCATGCATCGTTATTGTCTGCTACCTCTCATACTGCGGAGGTCTCCGGACTGAAGCAGAGTCTGGAGCGGGCCAAAAAGGAGCTCGGCCAAGTGAAAAAGCAATTGGACGACAACCAAGGTATAGGATATCTTTATTTGTATTCAAATACAAATGAATAATTTATTTTGACTAAAATGTCATGATATGTATTAGGAGCAGCGACCGAAGTCGAGGCTCTCAAGAAAGCGGTAGCCGAGGCCGAAAAGAAGGCGACCAAGGAGCAAGCTGCTCGTGAAAACCATGAGGCCTGGGTCATTGAACTTCAACAAGAGCTCCAAGAAGCCATAAAGAAGGGCAAGACCTTGGAGCAGAGTATAGCGGATAAAGAGTCCGAACTCACCAAGGCTCATCAATCCGTGCATGATGCCCGGGCTGAAGCCCAAGGCGCCTTCCAGGAAATACAGGAGGCCAAAAAGATCACGGCGAGTAAGGCCTTTATTATGCAGAGCAAATATGTGAAGGAAAGATTTCGTTTACTGACCCGGATTCGGAGTTATCCAGGGGTGTTTACGGATCTGCCGCGCAGCGTGTCTGATGCCGCACAATTCTACCGAGCCGAAGAGGGGAGCTCTACGGAGAAGCTGTTCTGGTTGCAATATCTTGCGCCAGAACATCCAGTACCCTTGACCGATCAGCTGAAGCAACTGGTCGAGCTGCATAGGGTGGCTGAACTAGCGTTGAAGGATTTGATTATCCGGTTGTGGCCTGCCGAAGCAATTCCCAGTAGCTTCTTCGGACTCGTGAAGCGGCTGGTTAGTACCTGCCCTTGGCTTGACGCCATCAAGCGGTCGGTCTGCATTGAAGGTGCTCGAATGGCCTTTGCCCGCGTCAAGGTGCACTGGGCGAAGATGGATGTCGTGAAGCTGATGACCGAAGGGCCGCCCGAAGGGAAAGAGCACCGTAAGCCCGAATTGTATTATGACAGTGTCCTGGAGGGATCCCACCTTGTGGCAGAGCAATGTGCCAAGGATATTATGTTCCCATGAATGTATCCATGCTATCATGTGTTGTAGTATGAAACAAGGTCGTTATATAAGATAATACTTGTTATTGGAATTTTTACCTTCTGTGCGGCCGTTTTTAAATTAATTCTGAGAGTTGGCGAGTCACCGGCTTCTGCCCTCACATAGGAAGTACGGGGGTGTTCGGGATAAATCTAAACACTCTTTACTCCAGATTTTTGGTCCTTAAAGGAGGTGTTTAGCGCAACGAACCAGGCAGTCGAACTATAAGGCTTTATCACCCTCACTTAGCCATAGGAGTTTGACAAAGGAAAGGTAGGCGCAGCCCCTAGTGTTCGGAAGACCAAACTTGGGGTATTGTAAAACACCTGATCGGATAAAAACCGATCCGTCGCACAATGCATTAGCTATTGCATAATGTGGAAGAAATCGTTAAGGATTTGAAACCTCTCGAACATCGACCAGCTCTCACCGCATCATGACAGTCAGTTTTCGGCTTTCTCTACTGAGGTGCTCCTCCGAAAGAACCGGGACACAATCGCAGTAGTTCTCCCTTTACTACCCTAGCCGATATAGCGGAACGTATGGTAGCAAGCACAGGAACCGGGCAACCCAACTATTGACCCAAGACATGATTCGAAGCCGATGCATATAATGCTATAAGTTCGGGGTGCTGAACAATCGTGAAGGTGTTCGGACTTTCTTGCCGTGTTATGGGGTACAATGAAGCCCCTGGCGAATTAAGTCATACTAGAGTGTACCGATGCAAATGATAATAAATAAATAGACAAGGAAAAATTAAATAAATAAGCTGACGCTGCAAATTACTTTCTGTTGTAATTTGAGCAATACGTCAAGGCGTATGTGTACAAATACTGTGATAAGAAAATAAGGCTATTTGACATGCCATGACCAAGAGCGGGCTGCGTACGGGTATGTAAAACAGGCAAAACGATCGTTAGTAGAGACCACCTGGGGATTCCCTTGTGCGCCAAAGCCCCTTGCCTTCTTGGTATATCCGTCCCGCGATGGGTCTGATGATCAGTATCAGAAAAGCCTCGAGAAGAGAAAACCTGAAAGAAAGAGAAAAGGTGAAAGTGTGCGGATCCAGGGCGGTTTAGCCACATTGTGGACCGCGGTCTAGCTGTGCCTCCGTCCATGCCCATGGTATTTTAAGTGCGTAATTATGTACGCGCGGTACAAAAGCCGTTGTTTGGTCAGGATTGGGACGGAGGCAGGATTGCTAGTCGAGCTCTTGACGAACTAGATTGTCCTGCTGCTGTGTAGTTCAGACTCGTTTGATAGTATCCGGGAGCTTGGTCGCCGAATTTAGGTTCAACCTTAAGAGGCCGCTCTGTGCTTCTACATCGAGGGCAGCGGTGTGCTCTTCAGTACGGAGGGAGCGTTCCGTGTTTCCGTTGACTGTTATGATACCACGTGGACTGGGCATCTTGAGCTTAAGATAAGCATAGTGTGGCACTGCATTGAATCTGGCGAATGCGGTTCATCCGAGCAGTGCGTGATAGCCACTGTGGAAGAGGACGAGATCGAAGATTAACTCTTCGTGTCGGAAGTTATCCGGCGATCCGAAGACCACTTCCAGTGTGATTGAGCCCGTACAACAGGCCTCTACATCTGGTATGACACCTTTAAAGGTGGTTTTCGTGCGCCTGATCCCTGAAGGATCGATACCATCTTTCGAGTTGTATCCTGATAGAGCAGGTTCAGGCTGCTTCCATCGTCCATAAGGACTCATGTGAGGTGGAATCCATCAATGATTGGGTCGAGCAACAGTGCGTCTGAACCGCCGTGACGGATACTGGTCGGATGGTCCCTGCGATCAAAGGTGATCGGACAGGATGACCGTAGGTTGTACTTTGGGGCGACTGGCTCCATCGCGTAGGCGTCCCTGAGGTGTCTATCACGCACTGCTCGGTCCAGGACTCCCTCAACCATTAAGGCTTCATTTTCCTCGGCCGAAACTTTCATATTATTGTCCCATAGGGAGGATGAGATAGAAAAGCTAGAAGGAGGTTTGGCCCCTAATAACGAAGAAAAAAAGTCCACCACATGAGAGAGGATCAAGGATTGGTCCGATGACCGAACACCATTAATGATCAGGCTATTTATAGAGCACAGTCTTCTCCGACCATTGGCGATGGCAAAGAAATAAGTAGTAGGGGGATCCCCTTTTAGCGTCCAGTTCAACGTGCCATGTTGGCGCCAATAGACTTCCGCCTGATGATGCAACTACATCAAGGCGGCCTCGAGGTTATAACGCACAACCCACCCAGCATCCGAGAGGCCCAAGGTATCAGCTGTGCGGCCAAGGTCCATAATCTGGGATTCAAGAGCATTCTTCGACCTATGTTCCTCTGCAGCATGGTTTCGGGACCAACCTCTAAGGAATTTGTGCAGTTCATAGGAACAGGAATGCCAGTCATCCATAGGGCCAAAGGAACGAGGTTTGGGGGCCAAGAAGTTAAGGATCTTAGTAGCCAACATGTTAGTAAACCCTTCGACGAGCAGCCAAGAAGCATCAAATTGGAAATGAGAGGGCGATCTATCTTGCTACATCCCAGCATCAAGAAGAAGAGGGGTATGGTCGGATCCCAGGAAGAAGGGAAGCCTAAGGAATAAGGGGGTCCCGCCTGGAACAGATGAACACTCGGTCTAGCACAGATCTAATCGGGATGGCCTGATGATTTGACCAGGTAAAACAGGCCCCACCCCTAGGAAGCTTGCGGATAGCACAAGAGATAATAAAGTTGTTGAAAGCATTAGCCAAAGGGCAGGAAAAATTAGCATTGCTCTTGTCCGAGGGGGTGCGAAGAAGGTTAAAGTCACCACCGATAACTATCAGAATATTACAGGCCTCGATCTTAGCAGAAAGCTCACCCAGGAACAGGGAGGTCAGCGAGTGATCAGCAGGACCATAGACCACTATAAATTCTCGTAGAATGTTAAGAGATTTGTGAAAAACTACCATGCTTGCCCAAAATATACCATGATCAAAAGCCACGAAATCAAAGACATCCCTTTTGGAACCAATCAAGATCCCTCCTGAATGGCCCGAAGCCGGAAGCATGTGCCAATCAAATCTATCCATGCCCACAATCATAGAAAGTTCATTGGGAGAAAAGGAAACTTTAAATGTTTCAACTAGCCCAACAATATCAATATTATCCCCATGAACGATATCTCTAATCTGGTCTCGGCGCCCCCTAGCACCAAAACCCCTAATGTTCCAGAATAAGGCTTTCATTTATAGGATAGATTTTTGATGCGGAGACTTGACCTACTAGGGGCAACGCAGGGTTTTGACCTTTTGGATACACCCCTCCTGGAAGTTCTAGACTGGGATTGGCCACTACCAACCACCACGCCATCCCCCTGATCCCCAACACCCACAGAATCCGAGGCCGCAGAGGCAACAACCTCTTTAGCCTTAGCAAGGGCAGCCTAGGCCACCTCATTGGCCCGAATAGTAGAAACAAGGAGGGAAGGCGAGCCTTGATAGGGATCGATAGTAACGCCCACGTCAAAGATAAGGTAAGACAAGCCGGATCGGGGAAGGATGAGGAATCAGACCATGATTTTTACGTGAAGGAGGGAGGTCCTTAGCAGCCGCACGATGCACCGCCCGCGCCACCATCGATTCACCCGTGTCGCGCACCCGCCTGCCCTTGCGAGCCATAGTGGTAGGTGACCGGATCGAGAGAGAGAGCGGGCCATGGGGGAGGTCGGAGCAGGGCCCGAGCGAGACATCGAGTCAAGATCCTTGTCGAGACGACGGCAAACTCCCGTCATAGACTGCTTAGAGCCCGAAGAAGCCCTGCTCTTCGCAGAAAATTTCCGCACCGAAGATTTCTTCTTTCTCTTGGACTGTGAAACATCATCAGCACGACCAGGGGAGAGGGGAAGATCCTCAATACTCGAGCGGGTGGGAGAGAGAGGATGATCAGGGAGGTTGGAGCAAACTCCCGAGATGGGAGTGACCGTGGCTAAAGGCTTCTTGCACAGCAATTCATCATCAGTAGGCATTCTTGGGTCGGATGAAGGGATAGCCTCCGCCTCGCGTGGAGCCTTGTTAATAGGCGCTTGAGATTTGAAGAGTTCCCCCTCAGATTCTTCCAGCCCGCCCCATTCGGATTGAGTAAAGCGTAGATCAGAGCCCCCACTAGGGTTCTGCCCACCCATAGAACCATCCCCATTCTTGTCTTGCTTGTCCGAGGGGTTGGATGGGGGAGGAGGAGGAGGGGTGGAAGGCTTCAGCCCCTTCAACCCGAACAAGCAGTTTGACTCCATCGGGAGAGGGGAACACATCGATCGATCCACGGACACATATCGGGTCAACACACCAAATCTTGATACGAGCAGGACCAACCTTATTCAGAGAGTCTGCGTCCACTTCCACTGGTTTACCAATCAGATCATCGATGGCCATCAGAAAGGAAGAAGAGCGAAGCCCCACTGGCACATCATCCACCAGAACCCAAACCTGAGAGAGAGGGCCAACAGCTTTAACACCACAGGAGGCAGGCTTCACCAACACCACCAGCTAATTAAGGGGAAGGGTGAAGCTAGTGCAAGACGCAATCATACGGAGACAGTCTTTGGAGGGGAAGACTACGGAAAACTCAAAGTCAGACAGTTGGTTCACTTGCCAATCCCAACCCTCGACGTCCCAGATATGGAGTCCTTCAAGTAGAGTTTGGGAGGATATCCTTTGGTTTTGCATTGTGACAATGACGGCATTGCAAAGGGAGGGGCCCGCCACCAGAACAGGCAAATCACAATCCAAGGCAAAAAAATGAACATCTAGGGAGGCCCAAGCCAAAGTGAATGAAGGATGGCGGCTTTTGACGATTCTGACAATTGACAGTGAGGTGACCATCTGAACGGCAAATCGGGCAGAATGGAGGGTTGGTACATCTTGATTGGAAATGTTCGGGCTGGTGATAGGCAAAGCAGGTAAGCGTCGAGGGGTTGCTTGGGGTGGAAGGGTTAGGGAGATGCATCGGAAGGGGGGAGGAGGAGGAAGGATGCCATGCCCCACCCCCGATGAGGACGCGCCGGGGTGAGGGCCAGGAGGACGCCGGGCCGGACCCGAGAAGGACAGCAGGGGCGGACGAGGCCCAGCGCCAGTGCCAGCAGGGCAAGGGGCATGCCGCGCCGGGGTAGGAGGCCCACGGCCCGCACCCTGGGCAGGCAGAGAACCCGACGAGGAAGAGCGCCCCCCACCAGCCGTCGCCACCACCCAGGGATCTAGTGCCGGAGGATACGCTGACCCAGATCCAGGGCCTTGGGGCCGGATCCAGGCGGAACGCGCTCCCGCTACGCGCGCTGGAGCCACTCCAAACCAGCACCCACGCAGCACGGTCGCGAGCCACCTGCTCACGCAGCACGGTCGCGAGCCACCTGCTCACGAGCCGCCTGCTCCGCCTCCAACTTGGAGCGCAGGGAGGCCTCGAGCTCCAGATCCACACCCGAGCCCGACGAATCCTCGCGCCGGCGCTTGCTACCAGAGACAGCATCACAAGATGAACCCCTGGACTTGTGCATGGTTAAAGCCGCCGCGAAGGAGAGGAGGAGGGGAGGGGAAGGAATGAATCAGACTAGACGGCGAATGGGAGCACGGTGCCTACGCAAGTCAGCGACGGAAGATGAAAACCCTAACAAGGGGGGATTGAACCACGGGGGACCCATAAATAGCCGGACTAAGCCAAACCCACTGGGCCTAGCGGGCCACCTGGGCCGGGAGGAGGGGGAGGGATACAAGCCAGCGGTAGCCGCACAAGGCCCACATGAGAAGGGGGGTCGTCCACTGACGACAGAGCGGGGGGAGCGGGTTGGATAGACAGAATAGGATCAGGAGGCCCAACAGCCCAGCATCCAGCCCCCCACATGGCCCACTAGCCAACAGGAGCGAGACCAGATCTAGGGCAGGCGCCAACGCCCCCACGACGCACCCAGGCGCCGCCGCCGGAGACGACGGACCAGAGACAGAGGAAGGGGAGGGAGGGAAAACCACACCCTGAGCGGCACCCATAATCCCAGATCCGGGTGAGGTGAGGGAAAACTTACCAGACTTGCGACGACGGCGAGAAACCCGGACCCAGCCAGCGTGCGCCGACGTGGACGGCCCCGGCCGGCCCCGGCCCCCAGGAGCAAACTGGCGAGAACGAGGCGCGGCGAAGGAAGAAGAGGCCAACACGGGGAGGACCAGGGCGAGGGCGAGCACAGGGCTGCCTCGTCCGACGAGCAATCCTCATCGGAGTCGAGAGCCCAAAAACGAGATCCAAACGACGCCGGGGGGTGGAAGCGAAGCCCGCGGCGCCGGCGAACGGGGCGAGGGAGAGGAGCCAGCCACGGGGAGGGGGGCCGGACAGGGGGCCGACGCCGGCCAGGGCGCCCCAAGGCACGGGACGGCGGCGGAGGGGCAGGGGAGGGGGGAGAGAGGAGCGGGAGGGGGAAAGAGGAGAGCCATCTGCAGTAAATGATCTTATAAAAGCATTTAGATCATTAAAGTAGTGATCTAAACACCCTTAGGCTACTCATAATGGGGAGTATTATATACTAGTATCATGCATATGATACTAATATAAGAGTATATGATACCACCTTCATATTGCATAATATCATAAAGTAATATTATAGATGACCATATTTATTGCTATGCATGACACAAAATAGCATAACATTTAATATGATACAGTATCTGCGTATGTTACTCTAACCCTCTCTCTTCTTTAATTGTGTGCCACATAATCATGTTTGCTAGTCTCAAGTGCATGTTACGGATTATGGTACCCCATTATGGTCAGTCTTATATTAGTTTACAGAGGGAGTACTAGTTAATTTATTTACCCCTCGTACCGAATGCGTACACGCAAACTCCTTCAACTAAACTACATATCCACGTGTCTTCATTTAGAAGGGATACTAATAATAATGTATACATACCCACATGATTCGGCGCGTTCTTATCAGGAGATATCTACGACCTTGGACATCGATCGGTGGAAGTCGACAGGAAATGATCCTTGCATCCATCCATCTGATGAGATGACGGCCAGTTCGCGACGAACAAATTAAACCGGATACATACGTATACCTGTTTTTGACAGGGATGCATACGTACACTTGGATGGATTACGTACGTGTAAGGCGATGTGGCTAGACAGATTTTTTTTTTGAGCGGGTGTGGCTAGACAGATAGAAAGTGGCTCCGGTCGACGTCACCCAACCTTCGGACCTGGCCCGATCGACGATCCCAACAAATAGCCTGCGAGCCCGCTTGGCTTGCCCCGACCCCGGCGTGCAACGGCCGAGCCCACGCGCACGCTCTCGCGACCGACACCGGTCGATCGAGTGCATGCGCCCACGACGTCCGCCACCGCCCGCCCGCCCGCCTTCTTCCTTCCCGCGCGCCTTCCCCTTAATTCCCCTTCGATCCACGAGAGTCAAACGAAATCCACAACCCGAAGCGTGCACCAGAGGTCCAGGCCCCGCCTCCGCCTCGCCGCCATGACGCTGCGCGACGGTGCCGTGGACCTGTGGGCGATGGCCGCGGAGCTGGAGCGGCAGTTCGCCGGGTACAAGCAGCGCCTGGCCTCCTCCGGGAGGATCAGCAGCCTCGTCGACGTCGACGACGACGCCCACGTCCTCGTCCTCGCCCCCGCACCCGATGACGACGCCGGCGGCGGTGTCGTGGGCAACGGCCGCGTCGAGGAGGAGGAGGACGCGGCGGTCGGAGGCGTGCGGGGGAGGATGTACGAGGCGTACACGCGGCGGCGGGACGAGCGGCTGCGCTCTGTTTGGCGCGCGCGCATGGAGCGCAAGGAGGCTGAGGTCATGGCGCTCTGGGCGCAGCTCGACGCCCGCGCCGGGCCCGGACGCGGCGGCGCTGGCCCGGCCACCGCGGAGGACGGCGGCGCGGCCGGAGAGGTAGGTAATTCCGTTACCGTTCAATCGATGACTTTTTCCGTGGACGTGTGTGTGTGTGGTCGCTGTCACGACACGTACGTGCGTGCGTGCGTGCGTGTGCCTTGCCGTGGTTTCCTTCCTATCTTGGTCGACCCCTTCAAACGCACGTCGTTTTTGGATGGACCGGACCGAAGGCACGCACGGCTCTGCGTACTCCTCCTACGCGTGCGGTGCGTGCGTGCTTCACACGAGAGATTTCATTCCGTTACATCCGGACTAGCTAGCGCTAGCAGCCTAGCCTAGCTTGTGCTCGACCGGTCGATGCATTTCTATCTGAATTAACGGGTGAAAGCGATGCACGCCATCTCCCGCGCCCATGCATGCATGCATGCAGCCTAGCTATTTTGTTTGCTTGTGGTTTATACATGGCGATTGATTAGACGGTGGTTGATCCGTCAGTCTGGTTGCGCTTAACTTCATGTTGCACCGCCGTACGGCTGTACCGGCGGCAGACGTGACGTGACGCCCTCCGGCTCCTCATGCCCGCCCGCCCGCCCTACGTGCGCTGTTGGCCAGACGACGACGACACGCACGCACCGACGTCCGCACAATTTAGCCCACCAGAGCAACAAAGTTCTCGTGCGCAGTGCAATGCCACACCGCACCGAAAGAAGGGAAACAAGAGTGAGATCACGACCACTGCAGTGCGGCGTCGGACGCTGATTTTGTGTGTCGTCGTCAGTAAAGAGGTCACGCTTTCGGCCTGACCACGATACGATCAGCATGTTTGGCGGCCAGCAGGTGCAGTGCCCTTCTGTCTATGCCCACGGTGAATTGAATGCGTTCATCTCGTCTGCATGCGACATGCACACAGTAGGAGTGGAGGGGCATGTTGAAGAATAGTCGCCAAAAGGAGGAGTCCCGCTTTGGCTCCGTGTCGGCTGCCGAAAGTTTGCGGCATTCGTGCTTGCCATGTAGAACAGGTACTTTGAACACGCTGTCGCAGCGGTCGGGTCAACCCTTAGCCTGTCGCAGATATTGTCGGGTCACGATCAGACCAGGCTCCACCTCGTGTCATCTCACACCTGTTGACTTTCAAAACGATTATGTACCAAATGGGTATTCGTATATTCTCTCCATTCATAGTATGTGTTGCGAAAATGTTTTAAATAAAGAATGTCATAATTTTTTATTCGTGTATGCTATTACTCCGTGGCTTGGGCGTGCTACGGCATCTCCAACAGCAATCACTAAACAGACCTCAAATGTCAGACAGCCGGCCGGGCGAAGGCCCTCCAACGGTATCCCTTGTACTCCCTCCATTCGGAATTACTTGTCGCAGAAATGAATGTGTCTAGACGTATTTTAGTTCTAGATACACCAATTTTCGAGACAAGTAATTTCGAACGGAGGGAGTAATTGGATTGTGAGGTGGGTCAGACAAACCGAGAGGAGAAAGAGATGAGGGGGAGACGTGCTACAATTGACAGTGGGCCGGGCGGACCGTCTGGACTCCCCTAGAGCTCCCCTCCCCTGCCCCCGCCCACGTTTTGGGGCTGGTCTGGAGGATTTCAGACCGCGGACAAATGAGGTGTAGCCTTGGAGGCCTAAAAATGTCTTGATGGTTCAGTTCAGACATATAGGAAGAAATTGATGGACCGGGTTAGAGACGCACTTAGTACAATTCCAGCTTAGGGCTGCCTCGAGGCTGAGACGGGACGCGGAAAGGCAAGGCGGCACGCGGTAGCACCGCCTAACTGCGGTGGGGGAGGGGGCGGAGGTTCGGTCGATGATTGTGAGAAATATAAGGCAGATGCGATTGCTAGAGGAAGAAGAAGGATGTGGAGATCCGACGGTGGAGAGCTCTTTGGTTGAAACCAAAACATTACAGGCATCTAATAAATGAGGTTGTTTGGATTTTGCCCCTGTTTGCCCTGCCAGCAAGGGGCAGGCCAATATTTTGGCGGAGGAATCGGCCACCCTCGCCTCGCCAATAAATTTCGTAAACTGAACGTGAAAGGTTGCTGAGTATGGGGCGAACCAAAAGTTGGAGCCCATCCAAACGGTTGATTGTGCTCCGGCCAATGCCAAAGTTTTGATCCGGCAACCATCGGCACCAATCCAAACAGCCCCAATATCCGCATTTGCTATTGCCAAGGTGCAGCGAGCCCAAGTCTTGAACGGGTAGGAGACGGGGCCGGCAAGAGGAAAGTAGAAGCTTGACTGTTGTGGATGCGAGGGCGAGGGAGGGGCTTGTTAGAGCCGGGTAAAGGTCGGGTAAAGGGGGTGCTCGAGGAGGGGTTGGGTGGACCATGCGAAGAGGAGACGACTTGGAGAGGACAGGGTGGCAAGGTGGCGTGGGAGCACCATCAGTTGCGAGTGCCGGGTCCGTGGCATTTGAGGGAGGTTCTTTGGGACTAGAGAAAGAAGACAGTTCGAGGTGGATGAAGCCTTCTTAGTCCCTCGATTCACATTCACAAATTCACAGATTCAACTGAGTGCACGATTTTGCTCATGCTATGCATAATAGTCACTCCCATAAATAGTCGGTCCCTTTTCTACTCACGAGTAACTAGGAGTATTAAGCTTAGTTTGACATTAATATTTTAAAACCATGGTAATATAGAACCTTAGTATTTTAATGTCTGGCTAATGAATACTTCAATTTTTGAAAACACAATTTTCTCATTTTGCTTTGAAATTTTTTTTTGGAGACGAAGACCTCTTTTTAAAATACACTGTGAAAGACTACAATATTGAAGATGCTATAATTTACTCCCTTCATCTCATAATATAAAAGCGTTTAAATATTTACTTGTTACTAATAAAAATCAAAAAGTCTAGCTTACATTCTTCCTTACGTCCCTTCTTTTACTCCCATAGTATTGCGGATCACCATCTCTCTCTCTCTCAGAAAAAAAGGTGCATCGCCATTTGCACCGAGGAGCGTATTGTACAGATTTAATAACTTTAGGCTCCATGGTGCAGCAGGAAACCGAGGGCGGCGGCGAGAGGAGAAGGAGCTCTGACGTGGCTGCTCCGGGCATGGTCTCCGGCAAGAAGCACCCGCGCACCAGGAGGAGCTTCTCGTCGGCCAACCTGGTCAAAAGCACCCGCCCTGACGTCGGGATACGGCGCGCGGTCTCGCAGGAACCACCCGAGCCACCGGCAGGCACTGACGACGGCGCCGGCAGGAAGCACGGCCACCGAGCCCGGCCAGTGACCGGCGCCGCGCCGAAGCGCAAGGCCTTGTCGGGGAGCAAGAGCGCCTCGACGAAGGGGCACGGCTCACTCAGGCAGGCTGGCCCGAAGCCGAAGCCGCCGCGCAGCTTCCCCCGGCCGTCCAGCTCCGGCGGCATGGAGGTTGTCAGGGAAGCAGCGCTGCCGCAGAACGCGAACGTGGCTGCACCGATGAGCGACCTTGGTGCTGCTTCCGACATTGGTGAAGCTCAGAAGGCTTCTTCCCGAATACCGTTCTTGGCGTGTGACAATGGCACTGTCACCGAGAACGCGCGAGCCGCTTCGCCGGCATCAGATGGCGGCGAGGTAGTGGACAGTGCAGCTCCAGCAGTAGATGGCGACGAACCTGAAGCGAAGAATGGAGAGCTCGCCAGCGACCTGGAGAGACGCGATGCCGAGGAGATCGTGGTGCGGTCGCCGGAGGCGAAGCTTGGTAACGGAGAGATCACCAGCGACTCGGAGACCGAGCCGAGCTACGTCTTCATCAAGAAGAAGGCCGTCGTTGAGGAGGAGGAAGCCGCGAGGCTCTCTGACGCATTGGCTGGACCAGGATCTGATGAACCACATATCCAGGTCAGGAATGGCACAGACGAGGTGCCGACGGCGGCGAATGCCGAAGAAGCGCCGGCGAGGGGAAGCGCCGACTCGGTCTCCTCCATGTCAGGCCGGGGCTCCGCTCCCAGCAGCCCGCCCTCCTGCAGCTCCCGGGCCCAGTCCATCGAGAGGCTGCTCGGGGAGGACGCCGCGCAGCTGCGGAAGAGGCGAGAGGACCAGAGCGCCACCGGAGGGAGGAGCGTCCCGGCGGTGTCGACACCGGGCAGCGCGGGGAGAAGGGCCTACGGCGCGGTGCCGACGACGTCTCCGAGAGGGACGGCGATGGGGTTCAAGAAGAGGTTCCTGAGCTTCGGGAAGAAGAACAGAGGCAGCAGGGAGGGCGCTACCACGGTCATCGTCGACTGCAGCTCTCCGACGATCGACGACGACGACGGCGCGAACGAGCGGTGGCCGGCCGCCGCCGACTCGATCAGGCCCAGGATGCTGGGCTCCTCCCCGGACGCTGCCTCCGACGACACGGATCAATATGCCGCCTCGCCACAGGGTAAAGAAATGGGAACATTTTTATCACACGTTCTTCTCGTCATTCACTTGCACTGAGCCACTGACAGACAGATTCATAGCTCATTTTGTACCGATGAAATGGAGAAAGTTTCTGCAGTTAATGGCAGTTTCAAATTCAATTAGACTGATGAAATTAGAATAGGAATTACTAATTTGAATGTGATTTTCTTTCTGACGGCTAACGAGTTCTGAATGTTTGTGCAGCCTGCTCTCTGCAGAGCCTCGTGGCTGCTGCTGCTTCTCCTGCAAAGTCTGAGCTGTGTGAGATAGTTCCACCAGAGAAATCACCAAAAGGTAATTACTGCGTACTCACTTGTGCTATTAATAAGATCTGGATTAATTACCATGATTTTTATGTCTGTTCCAGATCGTACCTCGTTTCTGAATTGCTGATGCTGTCTGATTGTGTTACTGCAGCTCACCGTTCGTTCTTCTCGCTCCGGTCCTTCAACTGTGGCCGGAGCTAGCTGGGTTAATTGAAGGATTTACCGTATAGCCCGCAAATGTAAATTTTAGGAAATTGATGGGAAAGAAATATATAGCTGGGTTTGCTGCCTGAAATCTTCTGAACTTTGTGCTTCAGGAGTTGATTGGTTTTAAGAGCACATGTTACTGTTTGTTGATGCAGCACATCAGTCTGTGTAGTGATAAACACGTCCTTTTAACCTGGTGAAACAAAGTGTATGCAGATCATGTTGTGCTGAAAGTATATATGTAGATCACTCGTTCAATTTTTTACCACTATGCTGAATTGCTGATGTTGTTTGATTTTGTTGCTCCAGCTCATTGTTTGTTCTTCTCGCTTCGGTTGTTCAACCGTGGCAGAAGCTCTAGCTGAATCTACGAGTTTAGTACAGCAGCCATTGTATTTT
This sequence comes from Triticum aestivum, assembly GCF_018294505.1. Lineage (NCBI taxonomy): Eukaryota > Viridiplantae > Streptophyta > Magnoliopsida > Poales > Poaceae > Triticum > Triticum aestivum. Next base: position 654,820,455 of record NC_057810.1, read on the forward strand.
TTTTGAAATTGATTTGAAGATTGCTTACAACGTATGCCATGTGGTAAATTTTAGGAAATTAATTCAGAAAGAAATAGCTCGGTTTGTTGCCTGAAATATTTCGAACCAGAATCAGCCCTTGGGTGGCAGGGCCAGAAGGGCGGTAGTGCAAGGCCCAAGGGGTTCACAAATATATGCCTTGAAAAAATAGATGTATTTATGAATTGCATAGAAAAACAAAATACCATGATGTATGATTGCGGCGGATCTGGGGTTCCCGGCCCAGATCTGTTCCTCTCCGGCGGCGGTCCTAGAGTTCTTCTAGCGTCAAGACGGTGTTCTGCTTCATGCCGACCGTCATTGATCTACCATCTGTATGCTCCTGTTACAAGGAATTGATCATTGTAGTGGGATCTTTTGTTCTTCTTCTTCTTCTTTTGGTTGTGTGCATCTGTAATGTCTTTACGACATTTCGTTGTTGCAGAGGCCGGGTGTAATTGATATCTCCACGATATTAATATATTCTCTTTGTAAAGAAAAGTTCTCAGTCACTCTAGCATCAAGTCCGGGGAGTTGTGTTAGGTCTTTGTCCCATATGGTCCGGGAGAGGGTTCCGACTAGTCGCATTGTGACTTGAAGCCTTTGACCATCTAGCCCCACTCGAGGCCTTCCTGACATAGGACAAGGTCTCGCTCCGTTGAAATGATTAAACTGATTCAAAATCGTTTTTATGTTGTTTATGTTTGTGTACAACGACATTATTGATACCTCCTAGTCAAGGGTTGTTTTCATAACACCGACACATCCATTTTAAGACAAACCACTAGGAAATATTTTTAATATTCTAGAATTTTCTATTTAATTTGTAGATAGTTATCCCTCTTGTTCAGTTGCACAAAAAATAGGCAATCATGCATTCTGGATACATCACTCAACTTTATAGCTCTTTGTCGTGATATTTAAGGAAACTACAATAAAAATAATAATGTTAATATAACTTTGCAGTTGATATAAGTGGCATGGATTAATCTGTGAAGACTTATATTTATGTTTTATTTTCATTTTATTGGATCTCAAAGAATTTAGTTTAAAACAACAAAAGAAGAGACAATATATAGAAAAGGAAACTACTACATCGCACTTCATATTATATATGTGTGTAATTTAGTTAAATTGTATTTGTCACAGGTTCAAATTTATAATAAATACATTGTAGTATCTTAATGCCTACTAATATTATTACACATTTGTTAAATATAATAAAATATGTATTAGTTAAAACCTTATTCGAAAAGTACAAGTTCTAAGTACAAGGTAATTAAAAAAGTTCAGTCTAAATATATCATATTCATATTAGCACATATGCCCATGCGTTGAAATTGGAAAGAAAAAGTTGATTAAAATTTAATAAGGATCATAAGATGTATCGCAATGCAAGGAAAATTGGCGGACAATGTTAAATCCCTTCAAGGGTATGAAAGAGGATTTTGACTGATAGGGTTTTATTTCTCATAATTGATATTTTATTTCAGTGTCTTTGAATCCTTCAACTGTACTAGATCGGGACCGCGCCTTAGCGCAAGGGTGTCGGTCCCAACGATATGGTCAAGCAGATAATGATCATTCAGTAAGAAGCAAGATATTATCGAGTTCAACATCGTCATGAAATTATAAACACTCAGTTACTTCTTTAGACCACAAAAGCTAATAACTAAACATTAAGTTCAATACTAAGAGCACGAACACGAGAGAGGAAGTACTAATAGCAGGAACATAATAAGAAAGCAAAAGCCAGGCATACTGACGGTAGAGGCGGTCAAACTACAAAGCAATAGCTATTAGGTATACTAATTAGTAGCTCTATCCAACTGCCTTGTCGGTCAACTTCATAGGCACGCTTAGATGATCAACCGCGTGGCCTTGGTGTGAAAGCAACTGGCGCAAGCACATCATGCTCTTGTGCCTGAGACCGTCTTTTTATTTGAATAATCTCAGCCCATGTGGGAAACTAAAGCATGATGGCACGAACTTCAGAAGATGTCCTGTACTCAAAGATGACTTGAATTCGATGGTTCTACAAAACAGATAAAAATCAAAATCATTATTCTATTGATAAGTAAGGAAAAGGGAACAAATAACAAACATCTACTTCGGATTAGCTAGTGTTAATAAACCATTAAAGATTACTGAGTGTACAAAAAATATATATAGCAGCAACTCTTATAGATCCTTCCTAATACAGATAATAGAAATATTTTGGAGAGGGTATTGAAGATAAATTAAATTTATTTGGTTCTTAGCCATTTATGTGGGGTTACATGATGTATTCAACGGCCATGAGAATAGTGCAAGGAATTTAAGGATACAGAGCTATACATGGAATTTAAGGATAAAGAGTTACTTGTCTGCTGAGTGGGTTCAGAGCGACGAACGTGAATGGTGTCAAGGAGGTCAACAGTCACACTGCCAGATCACTGCAGTTCCATTGCTCGACACCATAATCGACGGTGGCGTCCTCTACTGGTTTGATTCAAACTATCAATGGTATGCCTCCTTCCCTGTATAAACATCTGGGGATAAATTCATCTACAGGGTCAAAACAGATGCTGGATTAACACGTATTCAGAACCTGGAACCAAGAAAATTTTTGCGCAACTGTGGAGTAAGCAAATTGAATGTATATCATAATGTGTTTTGTCACTTGCATGATATCTGCAACTGAGTTGAATGTATATCATAATGCGCGGCATGCCATCTACAGTTAAATGTATATCATAATGCGTTTCAAGCCGACGCATCAAAAGGAGAGTGCATTGAATGCCATCTACAACAAATAGTTAGAAATTAATCACCAGGAAAAGAATAATCAGGAGAGGACAAAGCAAACTCAAAAAGAAAAACTACCAACAAATATATGAAAGAGAGACAAATTACATGCAATTAGCATGATGCGGGTAGTGTATGGATATACGCCCCCTCTCCCTACATGAAATCATTTATTATTCGAGCGAAAGCACTATTCCAAGAAGAAGAAATCGACTATCTCGTTTTATGATTATAACAAAAGGATATGCACAGACGAAGGCAGCTGAACCCAAAACAAACAAAAAAAAGCACCACACTGCAAAATATAAGACCATGATGGTACACAGATATCTCAAAAGGCCCCAGCAGAGGCATACCCCTAAGGGTAAACGATATTCTGTGTTTCAATACTACATTCTACAACTTTATCTTCAGTAAATATTTTTAGCAATTCTCTTAATGCACATGAGACAGAACATCATATAGTTGTCCATGAGTAAACATATGATCTGCTAGCTTTTTGGATAATAAAAAAGCAGCAGGCCACAATTCAGAAGAGTGAACTGGGAGGACTATTGCAATTGCTATACCGGAATCCTACATCCAAGAAGAATAGTGGGCACCAAGATTACTCGAAGAACATGTCAGCAATGAAAAAGATACTAAAAGGATTGTTGGAAATATGCCCTAGAGGCAATAATAAAAGGATTATTATTATATTTCTTTGTTCATGATAGTTGTCTTTTATTCATGCTATAATTGTATTATCCGGAAATCGTAATACACGTGTGAATACTTAGACCACAACATGTCCCTAGTGAGCCTCTAGTTGACTAGTTCGTTGATCAACAGATAGTCATGGTTTCCTGACTATGGACTTTGGATGTCGTCGATAACGGGATCACATCACTGGGAGAATGATGTGATGGACAAGACCCAATCCTAAGCATAGCACAAGATTGTGTAGTTCGTTCTGCTAGAGCTTTTCCAATGTCAAGTATCTCTTCCTTAGACCATGAGATCGTGTAACTCCCGGATACCGTAGAAGTGCTTTGGGTGTACCAAACGTCACAACGTAACTGGGTGACTATAAAGGTGCACTACAGGTATCTCAGAAAGTGTCTGTTGGGTTGACACGGATTGAGACTGGAATTTGTCACTCCGTATTACGGAGAGGTATCACTAGGCCCACTCGGTAGTGCATCATCATAATGAGCTCAAAGTGACCAAGTGTCTGGTCACGGGATCATGCATTACGGTACGAGTAAAGTGACTTGCCGGCAACGAGATTGAACGAGGTATTGGGATACCGACGATCGAATCTCGGGCAAGTAACATACCGTCTGACAAAGGGAATTGTATACGGGGTTGATTGAATCCTCGACATCGTGGTTCATCCGATGAGATCATCGAGGAGTATGTGGGAGCCAACATGGGTATCCAAATCCCGCTGTTGGTTATTGACCGGAGAGCCGTCTCGGTCATGTCTGCATATCTCCTGAACCCGTAGGGTCTACACACTTAAGGTTCGGTGACGCTAGGGTTGTATGAATATGAGTATGCAGCAAACCGAATGTTGTTCGGAGTCCCGGATGAGATCCCGGACGTCACGAGGAGTTCCGGAATGGTCCGGAGGTAAAGAATTATATATAGGAAGTGTTGTTTCGGCCATCGGGAAAGTTTCGGGGTCACCCGATATTGTACCGGGACCGCGGGAAGGGTCCCGGGGGTCCACCGAGTGGGGCCACCTATCCCGAAGGGCCCCGTGGGCTGAAGTGGGAGGGGAACCAGCCCCTACTGGGCTGGTGCGCCCCCCCCCCCTTGGGCCCCCCTGCACCTAGGGTTGAAAACCCTAGGGTGGGGGGCGCACCCCACTTGCCTTTGGGGGCACTCCACCCCCCCTGGCCGCCGCCCCCCTTGGAGATCTGATCTCCAGGGCCGGCGCCCCCTGGGGGCCTATATAAAGGAGGTGGGGAGGGAGAGCAGCCGCACCTAAGTCTTGGCGCCTCCCTTCCCCTGCCACACCTCTTCCTCCTCCCGCAGTTGCTTGGCGAAGCCCTGCCGGAGTCCTGCTGCATCCACCACCACGCCATCGTGCTGCTGGATCTTCATCAACCTCTCCTTTCCCCTTGCTGGATCAAGACGGAGGAGACATCACGCTGACCGTACGTGTGTTGAACTCGGAAGTGTCGTCCGTTCGGCGCTAGGATCTCCGGTGATAGGATCACGACGAGAACGACTCCATCATCCCCGTTCTCTTGAACGCTTCCGCTCGCGATCTATAAAGGTATGTAGATGCACTCCTATCACTCGTTGCTTAGATGAACTCATAGATGGATCTTGGTGAAACCGTAGGAAATTTTTTATTTTCTGCAACGTTCCCCAACAGTGGCATCATGAGCTAGGTCTATGCGTAGTCCTCTATTGCACGAGTAGAACACAATTTTGTTGTGGGCGTAGATCTTATCAACTTGCTTGCCGCTACTAGTCTTATTTTGCTTCAGCGGTATTGTGGGATGAAGCGGCCCAGACCGACCTTACACGTACGCTTACGTGAGACAGGTTCCACCGACTGACATGCACTAGTTGCATAAGGTGGCTAGCGGGTGTCTGTGTCTCCTACTTTAGTTGGAGCGGATTCGACGAAAATGGTCCTTATGAAGGGTAAATAGAAGTTGACAAAATCATGTTGTGGTTATTCGTAGGTAAGAAAACGTTCTTGCTAGAACCCAATTGCAGCCACGTAAAAGATGCAACAACAATTAGAGGACGTCTAACTTGTTTTTGCAGCAATTATCATGTGATGTGATATGGGCAGAAGTTGTGATGAATGATGAATGATATATTGTGATGTATGAGATCATGTTCTTGTAATAGGAATCACGACTTGCATGTCGATGAGTATGACAACCGGCAGGAGCCATAGGAGTTGTCTTTATTTTTTGTATGACCTGCGTGTCATTGAAGAACGCCATGTAAATTACTTTACTTTATTGCTAAACGCGTTAGCCATAGAAGTAGAAGTAGTCGTTGGCGTGACAACTTCATGAAGACACGATGATGGAGATCATGGTGTCATGCCGGTGACGAAGATGATCATGGAGCCCTGAAGATGGAGATCAAAGGAGCTATATGATATTGGCCATATCATGTCACTATTATATAATTGCATGTGATGTTTATTATGTTTATGCATCTTGTTTACTTAGAACGATGGTAGTAAATAAGATGATCCCTTATAATAATTTCAAGAAAGTGTTCCCCCTAACTGTGCGCCGTTGCTAAAGTTCGTCGTTTCGAAGCACCACGTGATGATCGGGTGTGATAGATTCTTACGTTCACATACAACGGGTGTAAGACGGTTTTACACATGCAAAACACTTAGGGTTAACTTGACGAGCCTAGCATGTACAGACATGGCCTCGAAACACAAGAGACCGAAAGGTCGAACATGAGTCATATGGAAGATACGATCAACATGGAGATGTTCACCGATGATGACTAGTCTGTCTCACGTGATGATCGAACACGGCTTAGTCGACTCGGATCGTGTAACACTTAGATGACTAGAGGGATGTCAATCTGAGTGGGAGTTCATTAAATAATTTGATTAGATGAACTTAATTATCATGAACTTAGTCTGAAACCTTTGCAAATATGTCTTGTAGATCAAATGGCCAACGCTCATGTCAACATGAACTTCAACGCGTTTCTATAGAAATCCAAGCTGAAAGATGATGGCAGCAACTATACGGACTGGGTCCGGAACCTGAGGATCATCCTCATAGCTGCCAAGAAAGCATATGTCCTAGAAGAACCGCTAGGTGAAGCACCCATCCCAGAGAACCAAGACGTTATGAACGCTTGGCAGTCATGTGCTGATGATTACTCCCTCGTTCAGTGTGGCATGCTTTACAGCTTAGAACCGGGGCTCCAAAAGCGTTTTGAGAAACACGGAGCATATGAGATATTCGAGGAGCTGAAAATGGTTTTCCAAGCTCATGCCCGGGTCGAGAGATATGAAGTCTCCGACAAGCTCTATAGTTGTAAGATGGAGGAAAACAGTTCTGTCAGTGAGAATATACTCAAAATTTCTAGGTTGCACAACCGCCTGTCCTAGCTGGAGATCAACCTCCCGGACGAGGCGGTCATTGACAGAATCCTTCAGTCGCTCCCACCGAGCTACAAGAGCTTTGTGTTGAACTACAATATGCAGGGGATGGTGAAGATCATTCCTGAAGTATTTTCAATGCTGAAGTCAACAGAGGTTGAAATCAAGAAAGTACATCAAGTGTTGATGGTCAATAAGACCACTAAGTTCAAGAAGGGCAAGGGTAGAAGAACTTCAAGAAGGACGGCAAAGATGTTGCCGCGCCCGGTAAGCCAGTTGCCGGGAAGAAGTCAAAGAATGGACCCAAGCCTGAGACTGAGTGCTTTTATAGCAAAGGGAAGGGTCACTGGAAGCGGAACTGCCCCAAATACTTAGCGGACAAGAAGGCCGGCAACACTAAAGGTATATGTGATATACATGTAATTGATGTGTACCTTACCAGTACTCGTAGTAACTCCTGGGTATTTGATACCGGTGCCGTTGCTCATATTTATAACTCACAGCAGGAGCTGCGGAATAAGCGGAGACTGGCGAAGAACGAGGTGACGATGCGCGTCGGGAATGGTTCCAAGATCGATGTGATCGCTGTCGGCACGCTACCTCTACATTTACCCACGGGATTTGTTATGAACCTCAATAATTGTTATTTAGTGCCAAGTTTGAGCATGAACATTGTATCTGGATCTCGTTTAATACGAGATGGCTACTCATTTAAATCTGAGAATAATGGTTGTTCTATTTATATGAGAGATATGTTTTATGGTCATGCCCCGATGGTCAATGGTTTATTCTTAATGAATCTCGAACGTAATGTTACACATATTCATAGTGTGAATACCAAAAGATGTAAAGTTGGTAACGATAGTCCCACATACTTGTGGCACTGCCGCCTTGGTCACATTGGTGTCAAGCGCATGAAGAAGCTCCATGCTGATGGACTTTTAGAGTCTCTCGATTATGAATCATTTGACACATGCGAACCATGCCTCATGGGAAAAATGACCAAGACTCCGTTCTCCGGAACAATGGAGCGAGCAACCAACTTATTGGAAATCATACATACTGATGTGTGTGGTCCAATGAGCGTTGAGGCTCGCGGAGGATATCGTTATGTTCTCACTCTCACTGATGACTTGAGTAGATATGGGTATGTCTACTTGATGAAACACAAGTCTGAGACCTTTGAAAAGTTCAAGGAATTTCAGAATGAGGTAGAGAATCAACGTGACCGAAAGATAAAGTTTCTACGATCAGATCGTGGAGGAGAATATTTAAGTCACGAATTTGGTACACACTTAAGGAAATATGGAATCGTTTCACAACTCACGCCGCCTGGAACACCTCAGCGTAACGGTGTGTCCGAACGTTGTAATCGCACTCTATTGGATATGGTGCGATCTATGATGTCTCTTACCGATTTACCGCTATCATTTTGGGGATACGCTCTAGAGATAGCTACATTCACTTTAAATAGGGCACCGTCTAAATCCCTTGAGACGACACCGTATGAATTATGGTTTGGGAAGAAACCTAAGCTGTCGTTTCTAAAAGTTTGGGGATGCGATGCTTATGTCAAGAACTTCAACCTGAAAAGCTCGAACTCAAGTCAGAAAAATGCGTCTTCATAGGATACCCTAAGGAAACCATTGGGTATTTAGATCCAAAGGCAAGATATTTGTTGCCAAGAACGGATCCTTTCTGGAAAAAGAGTTTCTCTCGAAAGGAGTAAATGGGAGGAAAGTAGAACTCGATGAAGTACTACCTCTTGAACTGGAAAGTAGTGTAGCTCAGGCAAATGTTCATGTGGTTCCTACACCAAATAGAGAGGAAATTAATGATGATGATCAAGGTACTTCAGATCAAGTTGCTACTGAACTTCGTAGGTCCACAAGGACACGTTCCACACCAGAGTGGTATGGCAACCCTGTCCTGAAAATTATGTTGTTAGACAACGGTGAACCTTCTATGAAGAAGCGATGGTGGGCCCAGATTCCAACAAATGGCTTGAAGCCATGCAATCCGAGATAGAATCCATGTATGAAAACAAAGTATGGACTTTGACAGACTTGCCCGATGATCGGCGAGCGATAGAAAACAAATGGATTTTTAAGAAGAAGACAGACGCGGATGGTAATGTCACCATCTATAAAGCTCAACTTGTTGCTAAGGGTTATCGACAAGTTCAAGGGGTTGACTACGATGAGACTTTCTCTCCCGTAACGAAGCTGAAGTCCGTCCGAATCATGTTAGCAATTGCCGCATACTATGATTATGAGATATGGCAGATGGACGTCAAAACGGCATTCCTTAACGGCTATCTTAAGGAAGAGCTGTATATGATGCAGCCGGAAGGTTTTGTCGATCCTAAGAATGCTAACAAAGTATGCAAGCTCCAGCGATCCATTTATGGACTGGTGCAAGCATCTCAGAGTTGGAACATTCGCTTTGATGAGATGATCAAAGCGTTTGGGTTTATGCAGACCTATGGAGAAGCCTGCGTTTACAAGAAAGTGAGTGGGAGCTCTGTAGCATTTATCATATTATATGTAGATGACATACTTTTGATAGGAAATGATATAGAATTCTTGGACAGCATTAAGGCCTACTTGAATAAGTGTTTTTCAATGAAGGACCTTGGAGAAGTTGCTTACATATTAGGCATCAAGATCTATAGGGATAAATCAAGACACCTCATAGGTCTTTCACAAAGCACATACCTTGATAAGATTTTGAAGAAGTTCAAAATGGATCAGTCCAAGAAAGGGTTCTTGCCTGTACTGCAAGGTGTGAGATTGAGCTCGGCTCAATGCCCGACCACGGCAGAAAATAAAGAAGAGATGGGTGTCATCCCCTATGCCTCAGCCATAGGATCTATTATGTATGCCATGCCGTGTACCAGACCAGATGTAAACCTTGCTGTAAGTTTGGTAGGTAGGTACCAAAGTAATCCCGGCAAGGAACACTAGACAGCAGTCAAGAATATCCTGAAGTACCTGAAAAGGACAAAGGACATGTTTCTCGTTTATGGAGGTGACAAAGAGCTCGTCGTAAAGGGTTACGTCGACGCTAGCTTCGACACAGATCTGGATGACTCTAAGTCACAAACCGGATACGTGTATATGTTGAACGGTGGAGCAGTAAGCTGGTGCAGCTGCAAGCAGAGCGTCGTGGCGGGATCTACATGTGAAGCGGAATACATGGCAGCTTCGGAGGCAGCGCATTTAGCAATCTGGGTGAAGGAGTTCATCACCGACCTAGGAGTCATACCCAATGCGTCGGGGCCGATCAAACTCTTCTGTGACAACACTGGAGCTATTGCCCTTGCCAAGGAGCCCAGGTTTCACAAGAAGACCAGGCACATCAAGCGTTGTTTCAACTCCATCCGTGAAAATGTTCAAGATGGAAACATAGATATTTGCAAAGTACATACGGATCTGAATGTCGCAGATCCGTTGACTAAACCTCTTCCGCAAGCAAAACATGATCAACACCAGAACTCTATGGGTGTTTGATTCATCACAATGTAACTAGATTATTGACTCTAGTGCAAGTGGGAGACTGTTGGAAATATGCCCTAGAGGCAATAATAAAAGGATTATTATTATATTTCTTTGTTCATGATAGTTGTCTTTTATTCATGCTATAATTGTATTATCCGGAAATCGTAATACACATGTGAATACTTAGACCACAACATGTCCCTAGTGAGCCTCTAGTTGACTAGCTCGTTGATCAACAGATAGTCATGGTTTCCTGACTATGGACTTTGGATGTCGTTGATAACGGGATCACATCATTGGGAGAATGATGTGATGGACAAGACCCAATCCTAAGCATAGCACAAGATCGTGTAGTTCATTTTGCTAGAGCTTTTCCAATGTCAAGTATCTCTTCCTTAGACCATGAGATCGTGTAACTCCCGGATACCGTAGAAGTGCTTTGGATGTACCAAACGTCACAATGTAACTGGATGACTACAAAGGTGCACTACAGGTATCTCCGGAAGTGTCTGTTGGGTTGACAAGGATTGAGACTGGAATTTGTCACTCCGTATTACGGAGAGGTATCACTGGGCCCACTCGATAGTGCATCATCATAATGAGCTCAAAGTGACCAAGTGTCTGGTCACGGAATCATGCACTACGGTACGAGTAAAGTAAGTTGCCGGCAACGAGATTGAACGAGGTATTGGGATGCCGACGATCGAATCTCGGGCAAGTAACATACCGTCTGACAAAGGGAATTGTATACGGGGTTGATTGAATCCTCGACATCGTGGTTCATCCGATGAGATCATCGAGGAGTATGTGGGAGCCAACATGGGTATCCAGATCCCGCTGTTGGTTATTGACCGGAGAGCCGTCTCGGTCATGTCTGCATATCTCCCGAACCCGTAGGGTCTACACACTTAAGGTTCGGTGATGCTAGGGTTGTATGAATATGAGTATGCAGCAAACCGAATGTTGTTCGGAGTCCCGGATGAGATCCCGGACGTCACGAGGAGTTCCGGAATGGTCCGGAGGTAAAGAATTATATATAGGAAGTGTTGTTTCGGCCATCGGGAAAGTTTCGGGGTCACCCGCTATTGTACCGGGACCGCCGGAAGGGTCCCGGGGGTCCTCCGGGTGGGGCCACCTATCTCGGAGGGCCCCGTGAGCTGAAGTGGGAGGGGAACCAGCCCCTAGTGGGCTGGTGCGCCCCCCCCCTTGGGCCCCCCCCCGTGCCTAGGGTTGAAAACCCTAGGGTGGGGGGCGCACCCCACTTGCCTTGGGGGGCACTCCACCCCCCTGGCCGCCGCCCCCCTTGGAGATCTGATCTCCAGGGCCGGCGCCCCCCTGGGGGCCTATATAAAGGAGGAGGGAGGGAGGGCAGCCGCACCTAAGTCTTGGCGCCTCCCTTACCCTGCTACACCTCTTCCTCCTCCCGCAGTTGCTTGGCGAAGCCCTGCCGGAGTCCTGCTGCATCCACCACCACGCCGTCGTGTTGCTGGATCTTCATCAACCTCTCCTTTCCCCTTACTGGATCAAGACGGAGGAGACGTCACGCTGACCGTATGTGTGTTGAACGCGGAGGTGTCGTCCGTTCGGCGCTAGGATCTCACGACGAGAATGACTCCATCATCCCCGTTCTCTTGAACGCTTCCGCTTGCGATCTACAAAGGTATGTAGATGCACTCCTATCACTCGTTGCTTAGATGAACTCATAGATGGATCTTGGTGAAACCGTAGGAAAATTTTTATTTTCTGCAACGTTCCCCAACAAGGATTTATAATATCACTTGGTCGCTGTCTATATGGTCGTATCATAGTTCTGGTTACCTTGCTAACATTTAAAATAAGAAGTGTGTAGTAGATAACCCCCTAATCATGCATAAGACATAAACTGCTCAATAAACAGAGGTATGAAATACTTAGACCAACACCCGAATTGCTTCAGAGTCATAAGGGATGATACATTATGTGTGTGCCTGATATCTGAATCTTAGAATAGCAGGTAGACTTCCTTTTATCTATTTGGAGTGCCAAAACAGTAGGAATTTGTTAATTGGAAATCATATGAAATTACATCATGAAATTTATTATAAGCATTCTTTCTTGCAGAAGCGGGTGGCAAAACGTAATGGAATACCAATTTCAAACCCAGTAAGGTTTAAAAAGTGTACGTGTGGTAACTAATACAATAGATTGCTAAAGAAAGAGATCAATTGTTAAAAGACTCGACAGTAAAAAGAAGCAGAGCACATGGCCATTTGAGGAATGATAGTACGTCTAATGGGAGCCATTATTCAGTCTTTTCTCTAGCCGGCAGCCTAATTGTATGTCCGTTGAAACCATTTTCAAAAAATAAAGGCTTTGTCAGACTCAAAAGAACATGACGTTACTACCAGCTAATACATGACCATGAGATCTTGTATCATAGCCATATTGTGATCTGGTCCTAAATATTGCCATTTTATCTTATGAACATGAAATCTAATCTTTTTGTCTTGTAATAGAGCAAGCACACGCATGCTCTTGCCGTCTGCGGACTTATAGCAAATCCAGTGCCTTACATGAAACAGTCCAAGAACCATATTTCAGATTGCACAACTAAAGAAGAGAACCATGTAGCAAAGTAACAGTATCAATACATGGAAACCAGCAGAACAGATGATAGGTGGGTATAAAGTAAAGGTTGGTACCTGAGAGTCATGGAAACCAGCAGAAAAGAGGGTTCAACTCTAAATCTCTGTTACGGAGGCCTATCCTTGAATCATCAAAGGTAAAGAAGGAGAAGAATAAGGGGTAAAGAAGAAGAGGCACAGTTAACTGACAATACCTAACAAAATCAATAATGTTGGTGGATCAAATTATCTCTGGGAGCAAAGTACCTAACAGAACAAGGTACTTTTTCCTACTCAAAATAAAAAAGTACAATCAATCTTATGCGACTAAATTCTGAAGTATGTACTGTTGATTTGTGATAAAGGGAAGGAAGTCCACAACTCACACGTATCATCCAAGAATACATGTTTCAGTATTAGACTACAGTCAAATGATGAAATATGCATTTTACGGTTAATATCAGAGAAGACTAACAAATAACCCCCAAGAAAAAGGATATACAATGCATTTGTAATTAATTGTTCATCAGTGGACGTTGATTCTTAGATGTCACTCGTGTCAGCAAGTGAAAGGCTTCAAAATAGATACGCACGAACACATTGCTTTTACAATATACACATGTCACCAAGTTGGGGTTGCAAGGCAGAAGAGTCACTTTTAATTATGGAGCACTAAAGCCGATATAATTCATGGTCTTGCTTATATTCAAATGTCAATTTTGATGTTCCCAGTTCTGATGTTAGGCAAATGAAAATGCGAGATTGAATAGGAATAAGTCAAACATGAGTCGAAGACAAAAGTGTTTGCTACATATTGTATAATCAACGATATATATCGGGCCGTCGCTCCTTCCCCTCAATGCATTTACTACTGGAGCCCTAGCAAGAGCGAAAGCATGTCACTATTTGTACTTGAACTCATACATAAGAGAAGTGAATGTAAATGATTTAAATAGCAGAAAATGCAACAGAGAGTGGGATTTGTGCAGGCTTAGAGACAACATGCCAATAAATTAATCGACATGTCCTCTTTTGATCCTTTGATGCGGTCATAAACAGTGAAAGCTACATGGCATGCTATTTTAAACTGAACTAAGCATCAGTCAGTTCGTAAACAAATAATTCTTGAGCCAACCAAAATTATGCCACTACTGAAACAACACATGCACCCCATAATCCAACCATCCATGAAAATTAGAGATAAGTAACAGACTTTTTTGTAACAAAATTATGCCCCTCAATGCATATCAAGAACTGCTCCTCATACTTTGCAGGTGTATATGATTCATAACTAAAGCACCAAATGGTATATATAAAATTTGTAGCTCCCTACCAAATAAAGAGCTGCAATGGCAGAGATCAAATGGATAACCACGTAACTATTGAGGAGAGCAAATGATCGAATGACGGCAACAGCATGACAACATTAGTAGGGTGAACCTAAACATTCCTTAGGATTATTGGAGAAATAACACAAACTGTATCTTTCTACTTCTTCATCTGTAGGCAGTATGGAAGCAGTAATACAGTTAACCAAGTCACATAGTAGCTAGACGACTGTAAGAGAAGCGGCAGTAGTACAGTTAACCAAGTCATATAGTAGCTAGATGACTGTAAGAGAAGCAGCAGCGAAGAGAATATCATGTAGCCAAATAGAGGAAATACTGAATAATAATGAAGACATAATACCTATATAAAGTGGTCGGCATTTTGAAGTACAAGTATTTCAGAGACATATAAATCAATCGACCAGAACCTTGACTTCTAGTCTACAACACAAAAAGTTCAGAACAACTAAATCTCAGTTATACTTGCACAGGGAGACAGAGCGCCATTAGAATCACATAAATAGATCACCTCAGAGACCATCAGTACCTCACACAACGTCATGCCACATCCAACACCATCTTGTCGTGAAAGGAGAAACCAAGATAATTAGGTCCATTTTGGAAGTTACTCAATCCACCACTCCGATCCATTATATTTATCCTGTGAGTGGCATACCAAAAGGCTCACAAATATGGTGGCAATCTATATATAAATATAAGCCATCAGTAGTAGTTGGCAGTAAACTATAAGCATTATTCTTGGCCAGTACGACTAAAATCGTGTTTTATTAATATAAAACAGAAGCACATTTGCCGTATATATACAAACAATAATCATGAGGCAGTAGTGGTGGCTTATCCCAAAAGAGGGGACACATAGAAACCAAATCAAGAGCTCCACATTCATAATAAGTCCGGATGAAAATTATAGTACATGCATGATGACAATGGCAGAAGGGGGAAATCATAGACAAACTAATTAGTTACTCTGGTAGAACAACATCGCGTGGAACGCAGAGCTGGTGATATGACATTTGTTCTATGGCAGTAACCCATGACAAATACAATTACTTCAGTTCATATCCAGTATATATCTCATGATGAGCCAATGAGATCCAAGCTGTGAATGAAAATACATTAATGTGATAACAAAGGATCTGACAAGGATTTTTTTTCATCTTCTCCGGTAACAACACTAAAAAGAGATACAACCAGTTCTCGTTGATGTATATATCTAGCAATTAAAATCATTCTTATAGTTACTGTAAGAAGGAACCAGATTTGGAAAGAGCAGAGTAAGATTTGTACCGGGTACCAAACATGCTATTCTTAAAAAGTAAACAGAAAATTGAATCCCATAAATAGACTTGACAATTGCCGTCTCCGTTGAATTTGATCTCAACCAAGCCGTACAGCACCAATCTAAGTAAGAGATCATATTAGAATAAAATGGCAAAGAATCAGGAAAAACTACCACATAGCATAGAAAATTATGTGCAGATTTATGGGACAAATAATATTCACCGATGCAAACAACTATATATTCACTCACATGATTAGCACTTCACTACAGTATCATAAAAGTTAGTATGATGTTCAGTACAGTATCATAAAAAAGGATTGACCGTAGGTTCATAACACAAATGCCGAAACACATGCAAGTGAATGAAAATTTATCAAAGAATGGGTTTCTTGATCATCGATGGAGAGTTAAGAGATGCAGATTATGAACCTATTGTAACCAAGCATGATTCAATCAAACTTCCCTTTTACCCACATCGTAGGACCTATAGACATAAACACATTGACATATTGGCATGACAACAGAAAAGCGAAGAAAAGAAACAGGAAAAAGAATCATAGTAGAGCATATATTTCATATCAACGCATAATCTATATATGTCAATAGAGTGTAGGTGGAGAAACCTCACCGTCTATCATAACTGAGAGGAGATCAAGTAGACCTTACAAGTTAGAACTGCCCACACCGCCATGGAAGCTTTACCCTTTTATCTCGCATACACACTCGTACCTCTCCTTTCGGAGCCGCTGCAGGAAGGAGAACATCAATGAACATATTGTTTGCTGTAAAATGTAAACACTTCCATGAAAACTAAAACAAAAATAATAAATCAACATCATTTGCATTGCTACGAGCATCTAAAACATAGCTTTTAATGTAGACAGTAAACAAAGACAAATTATATTAGAGGTGCAGACCAGACATAGTACTAAAAGAAGAAGAAAATCATCAACTCCTCCAATTAAGAAACATGCTTGGCTCCTTGGCCACCTAACTATTCCAATGTTTCTCAGCTCTATTCACAAAAATTTCCACTATATTTGACAATAGTGTTTTCAGAACTACCTGCAATAGGAAGATCCCCATGGCTATGGCCATTTCTTCATCATGACAAGCAAATAGTCCAGGCATAGTCACACCAAAAGGAACAACAGTGATGAATCAGCTATGTTGATCACTGCTCGCAACACATGCACACTGCAAAGAAAAGTTTGCATAATCAAGCATTGCAAATACTTGGGATGCTCAGGTGAATCTGAGAATCACACAATTGTCCTCACCTTCTGCAGTATTGATTCATCTGCTTGTGTACCCTGTCACTTCCTCCTGTCAGTCACTCGGCACATGATCAAAGATGGGCCAATGTACCTCGCCGCCTCCTCCTCTGCTGGAGGGCGACCTCCCTGACGATGAAGAGGCAGATGAGGGAAGCAGTTGTGCGGCTGGTCGGCGTCCTGCCTGATAATGAAAGCCGTGCACGTTAAGGGGAGAAGGAACCAGCGAGGCGAGAAAAGGCCAGTTCATGGCCAATGAAATGATCAGCATAATTTCTGCCACTCATGCAAAAACAGGACGACGTCGGCCGCATATAAAATGACAGATGTGATGTGCAATCAACATATGGCCAAGAATGAGAAAAGGAAAATATAAACTCACTAAGAGCAATGATTGAAGCAGGAGGTATTACATATATGAAAAACCATAGTTTCATACATACTTCTATAGAAATTATGCATCGCAGATTTACCATCAATTAGTTGGTTGCTTAAAATGACATAAATGGATGGATTCACTTAGTAGTAGTACATCAAGTGGGTCCACCATAACATCAAAGATCATTCTGCCTGGGATTCACAGTCTACTGTGTGAAGCAATTACACGATTTTCTGGTTTACCTGAACAGCTAAACACAATTTTTTGTTGCTAGATGGCACATGTCCCGATGAACCGTGGTCAAGGATCTCGGCGGTGTCCATGGAGGCTGAGAAATTAAGATGTTTCTTGACCTAGCAAAAGGGAACCAGATTATTCAAAAGAAGGAAGCATTTGTATATTCAAATATTCTTCAGCATACCCGCCATGATATTAAGATGTTTCTTGATTAAGTAAGGAAACACACAATTAATAAACAGGGGACGGACATGCATCCTTTGGAAAAAGGCAGGGATAAATTGTAGTACCATCAATCCATCTTTAGAAAAGATTCAGGGTTTCAAGTCAAAGATAAATTCATATTGCTAATGTAACTACTATTGTACTTGTCTTAGAAGCATGTCTCAATCGATCAAACCTGATTATAAATATTTATTAGGATAAAATTTTCAATATACAATTTCAAAGTTATATTTCCTTCTAGATCCAAATCATCAACTCCTAATATGCCAAGTGCATCAGATCATCACATAGCAGCTAAAGTAGATGGCCATAGATCCATGGTGACGGGAAGTTTAAAATTTCCCCTGAAGCAAGTAACTATCTATGTATACAACGCAATCAGTGTGCCACTTCACCCGTGCCCACCTCTAGAGGGGGCTCCCAAACAGCTGGTAGCAAGATTGAAACCAGCCAATGCCCAATGCTAATTGAAACTAAATGACATCTAACGTGAAGACGCTCACTGAATTTCTATTTCAGATACTACTATGTCATCACTTCGACTGGAGCCATCATTATATGCATCTCATAAATCCATCCGGATGAATGCTTCTAATTGAAAATTATCTTTCTAAATTTTCTACTTACTCACTGCATTTGATCCTAGCCTTTATTCCCTGTTATTAGAATTCAGTATGCAAAAAAAGAAAAAAGTTCATATAACCCCCACAACTATCAATTTTGGGCCACATTACCCCCCACGTCTAAAACCGGGATCTTAATCCCCTGAGCTTTCACAAACAAGTCAAAACACCCCCTGCGGCCCATTTTAGTGGTTTCAGAGGGCGGTTTTGCCAACGTGGCGCCTGACGCGTGGGACCGGCATGCCAGGTAGGATCTGGGAGGGTTGGGTGCGGTGTAAATCCCCCCTTGCGCCTCGAACCGGTTCGACCCAGCCAGCCTCTTCGTCTGCTTCGACCCCCAGCCTCTTCGTCTTCGCCGCCCCCTCAGTTCTCTCTCCCCGACGACGACGGCGGCAGGAGGGACGGCGATCGGCGACATGAACTGAGCGCCCCGAGCCGACGGCACGTGCAGGTTTGTAAACGCATCTGATTTTGTCTGAGAAGTGAACCACCATGTGTTCGATTTCTCTGTTCTAGTTAGGGTTTTGGGGGTTTTGGGGGATTTCAAAATCAACCCAGATGGTCGTCTTCTTGTTGTTTTCATGCATTCAGCGGTCCGTCGTGCTGGATAGCCATGGTTTAGGGTTCGTTGATTTATGGCTGATTCGGTTTGAACTGAACTGAAAGGGGGGATTTTGATTCAGAGATATTTTTTTCATAGGTTTGAGCCATGGATCCGCTGGACTATCTCTGCATCAGGTTTCATTTCAGAGGACAGTTTGAACATGATGGAACAGAGTGGCAGTATGTGAATGGAAGTCAAGGCCTTTCAACAGTACAGCACCACAAAATTAGCCTTGAAGAACTGAAGAAAAAACTTGCAGAGCATGTGCCTTGTTCAGATAAGCAACTGCAGGAAACAAATTTACATTGGAAGTTCCCTGGGATGATTAGAGATGGCCAAATGAATAGTGCCCTGGTGATGTTGCATGACAAAAAAATCTGTCCTGGAGATGGCCAAACATGTCACTGATGCAGGGGTCATGGACATTTATGCTAACATTCCTGATGATTTTGTAGCACAAGAAGCTAGTGAATGGGAGGAAGAATATGCAGCAGATATAGGGGAAGGTAATTGTGATGTTGATTCAGAGGAGGAGGAGATGCACCAAGTGCCAGAACAGGAGCAACAGCAAGTTTCAGAGGATAATAGACAACAGGAAAGACAGGAGATGCATCAAATGGCATATAATTTAGAGGAGGAGGAGATGAACCAAGTGCCAGAACAGGAGCAGCGGCAAGAACACCAACCAGATTGGCAGTGGTCAAACAATTTCTACCAGTCAGCCAGTAATCGTAAGTTACCAGTTAACAGAGGTCCCATACAAAATCATGACAGAGGAAAATCAGTTCAAAATTAGGATAGTGGTATTGATAGTTCAACATCTGATAGTGACTATGTTGTCCCTCCAGCAGAGAGTAATAGTTCAGCATCTGATGATGAAGTGTTGGAGTTGAGAAAATATGCAAAAGAGTTGAAGCAGAAAGTGAGAAAGAAGATGCTGAGAGAAGATGAGGGGAAATCTTGCAAAGTGCCTGATGATTTTGTTGTGCCTGAAACAGGTAAGCTAGATGATTCAGATGGAGAAGGCACACCCCATTTTGATAGTGATGATGATCTGTCATATGATGAGGGCAGTGATGGAGAGGTCACTGAAGTGATGAGGAGGAAGACAACACACAGAGTGTTTGATGGCACTAGTGAGAAACCTGAATTTGCTGTTGGAATGGCATTCACTGACAGTAGGGAATTCAAGCAGGCTTTGGTTAAATATGGGCTAGTTAATTTCCACCACCTAAGATTCCCTAAAGATGAGAAGAAGAGGGTCAGTGCACAGTGCTCTTGGCTTGGATGTCCTTGGAGCATCTATGGATCAATTAGCAGCAGGTCTGATTGGCTACAAGTTGTGAGGTACAACAATGAGCACACATGCATTCCTAGGAGGGACAACAAGCTGGTTACTAGCACAGTTATTGCAAAAAAATATTTCAGGCAGATTAGGGACAATCCTACTTGGAGGGTGGAGAAAATGCAAGAGGCAGTACTTGAGGATTTGCTAGCTGATGTGAATCTCTCAAAGTGCAAAAGGGCTAAAAAGCTTGTCATGGCAAAGCTCACTGATATGACCAATGGTGAGTACTCTAGAGTGTTTGACTACCACCTAGAATTAGTTAGAAGCAATCCAGGGAGCACTGTAGCTGTTTGTTTAGATCCAGACATTCATGACAAGCCAGTCTTTCAGAGAATGTATGTGTGCCTTGAGGGTTGCAAAAAAGGGTTTCTAGCTGGATGCAGAAGAGTGGTGGGATTAGATGGCTGCTTTCTGAAAGGGGCAGTAACAGGGCAAATTTTGTCTGCTATTGGCAGAGATGCTAATAATCAGATGTACCCACTTGCTTGGGCCACAGTTGAGGTTGAAAGCTATGAGTCATGGTATTGGTTTCTCTCACTTCTCCAAAAGGACCTGCAGATAAGCAATCATGGTGATGGATGGGTTTTCTTATCTGATCAACAGAAGGTATGTGCTGAATGTTTTCATATGTTCATGGTAGGTAGAGTCATGTTAGCTGGGCTCTTTATGGTCGACTCATCGGCCTCGACTGTACATGCATGTCAGGTAGAGTCATGTTAGGTGGGCTCTTTATGGTCGATTATGGTCGACTCATTGTTCGTCTTCTCATTGCTATTAAACTGCAGGGTCTTATCAGGTCTGTTAATGAAATTATTCCTGAAGCGGAGCACAGAATGTGTGCCAGACATATATATGCAAATTGGAGGAAGCAACATAGGGAGAAGAAATTGCAGAAAATGTTTTGGGCATGTGCCAAGTCCTCTGATAGGAGTCAGTTCAACTACAACAAAGCCAAATTAGCACAGAAAAGTCCAGAAGGAGCTAGAGATATTATGAACACTGCACCAGAACACTGGAGTAGAGCATACTTCAAACTGGGCTCATGGTGTGATTCAGTTGAGAATAATATGTGTGAATCATTCAACAATGCAATTATGAGGTCAAGGTTTTACCCTGTCATCACATCACATGAGATCATTAGAAAGAAGGTGATGGCACGGATACAAGAAAACAGGGGCAAATCAGCAACATGGAGTGGAACCATTTGCCCAAACATTTTCAAGAAGTTGAAGTTGAACATCAAGAGGTCAGCTAATTGCCAGGTGCTTTGGAATGGAAAAGAAGGTTTTGAAGTACAAGAAGGAGAACATAGGAGGTACACAGTCAACTTGGAAAAGTGGCAGTGCTCTTGCAGATACTGGGAACTATCAGGTTTGCCTTGCAGCCATGCCATAAGTGCAATCTACACTTGTGGCAAAAAGATAGATGATTTCATTGCACCATGCTATCTTATCAGTGAGTACAACAAGATATATGATCATGTTTTGCAACCAGTTGAGGGGAAAGAGAATTGGCCAGTATCAGAAAATCCAAAGCCACATCCACCTCCTCAGAGGGTAATGCCAGGAAGAAAGAAGACAAAAAGAAGAAAAGAGGAGGGTGAAGAAATTAAAAATGGAAAGCTGACAAAGAAGGGTTGTAGAATAACATGCTCTTTATGTGGAAATTTTGATCATAACAAAAGGAAATGTCTTCAGAATCCAGAAGCCGGAAAGAAAGCCAATGGGAGCTACACCAGAGCAGCAAAAAGAATAAGGAAAAGGCAGCAAAAGGAAAGCACTGAGGTGGTATCTTCTCTTTGTCATGTTTCTCTTTCTTTCTTCACAATATTTACTAATTTACTTTTCTTTTTCATTTCTTAGATGGCACAGGAACAATCATCAAGGAAGAAGAAGCAACAGTGTCCAGTGGCAGCACCTCCAGGAGCAACATCTTCTCAGCCAGCTCCTACAACTCAAACATCACATGCTCCAGCACAGCAGAGACAAGTTCGCAAAGGAAAGAAGAGTACAAAGAAAACAACACCAGGAACATCTTCTCAGCCAAGAGCATCTTCTCAGCCAAGAACATCTCAGCCAAGAGCATCTTCACATCCAGCAACATCTCAGCCAGGAGCATCTTCACATCCAGCAACATCTTTCCAGCCAAGAACATCTTGTCAACCAAGAACATCTTCTCAGCCAGGAGCATCTTCACAATCAGGAGCATCTTCTCAAGTGCCACAGAATGATAGTCTCTATTGGCTTATAACTGGAACTGTTAGAAAGTGAAACAAATGATTGGCATTGATGTGTAACATCAGCTATTAAGTATGTGCTTTTGTTGATGTAAAGCATCAGAAGAAAATCATGTCTGGATAGTTAAGACTTCAAAGCTAAGCTATTTTGTGAACTGCTGTTATGTCAGACTATATAGTGAGAAGTACTATTTATATTCATGTGCAATGCATCTTTGTTGCATAGTTTTGTCATTACCAAACTGTACATTGCTGTCAGAACATTGTACATTCAGGGGAAATGCTGTCCAACTGCATTAGGGGCGCAGGGGGGATTTAGAACGCACCCAGCCCTCCCAGATCCTACCTGGCATCCTGGTACCGCGTGTCAGATGCCACGTTGGCAAAACCGCCCTCTGAAACCACTAAAATGGGCCGCAGGGGGTGTTTTGACTTGTTTGTGAAAGTTCAGGGGATTAAGATCCCGGTTTTAGACGTGGGGGGGGTAATGTGGCCCAAAATTGATAGTTGTGGGGGTTATATGAACTTTTTTCGCGAAAAAATGGACACTACAATGCTTTCTAAAGCACCAGCTATCCACGCCACACTGCCTACGTCGTGTTTACCAAGGGCAATGTGGTCGAGCAGCAAAGAACAACATCACGTTCTTCCTGTACAATCCAATGACCCTTTTCTTCCTGCACATCCACAAGAGAAGAGCGGGCCAGATGTGAGCATTGGGGATTAAGAGATTGCAACGGGGAGGAGAGGATGGACCTTCTCGAGAACACTGAAGAGTTGCGTCCCGGGAGAACCCGCAAAAGAGAGAGGGGGATGGGGAATTGGAGAGGACGCTCACCGATCCAGAGCCAAACCGGTCGCCGCGCACGATGCACTGGACAGGACGGAGGTGGCACGGATTCTCCTTCCCTTCTCCTATTCCTCCTATCTCTTTCCAAACATCCCTCTCTCTATCTCATGTATGGTACAGGAGGATCTAGCAGGGAGAGTCAATCTCAGGAGGGGAACCGAGAGAGAGAGAGAGAGAGAGAGAGATGCGAACCTGGACGTTGATGACATGTTGATGCCGCCCTTCCTCCCCTGGTTGTCCTCCTCCTTCCCGCTGTTCTCCTGCTCCTGTGGCGGTGGTGGCCGCGCCGACTTGGAAGAAGGGGGTCGGGGCCGGGGCCGGGGCCGGGGCCGGGATGATACGTTGATGCCGCCCTTCCTTCCCTGGTCGTCCTCCTCCTTCCCGCCATTCTCCTGCTCCTGCTCCTGCTCCTGCTGCGGCGGTGGCCGCGCCGGCTTGGAAGATGGGGAGTCGGGGCCGGGGCCGGGCTCGGTGCAGAGGGGCTCGAACCGGACCGGCGAGAGGTGGCTGGTGGCGGCGGATGGGGAGGATGGCTGGCGGCGGCGGCGGCTCGACAGAGAGAGATGTGCGGGGAGAGAGAGAGGTGAGGCACTGATTGGGGAGGAGGCAGCGAATCAGAGAAGGGCACGTGTTGACCTAAGACGTGAAATGACGAAAATACCCTCAGCAGGGCACGGTAATAACAGCGGTGGCACGAGATATTTCCAGCAGAGAGCTGACTGTTCATTCCAGCAGTGTCACCGCTTCGATCCTGCGATTGACATCGTTCAGAGGCTTGATCCGACGGTCAAAATCGCATCAAGAAAACAGAATGGACGGCTGGACGTTTCAAATCGCTGAGGAGGCTCGGTGGAGCTTCCTCCTCTTATTTCTGGATGCTCTCGATTTAATTCCTCACAATCTTTTCTATGGATTTCAATCGAGTTTGTACACCATGTATGGCAGCCCACAAATTCCTCCTTTCCAATCTCTCTTTGGATCATCAAATGTCTTTTTTGAATACACAAATCCCTCCTTTTCAATCTTTCCAATCTCTCTTTTAATCCTTCAAGGATGTGTGGTAGCCCACAATATGTTTTAATTATAATTATGCAAAGCAGCCCACAAATCAAGGCACATCCAGTCCAGGATCCCTCCTTTCCGATAAAGGCACATTCTCTTTTTAATGGAATTCCAATCAATTACTTAGGTTGCTTGTTCATATTTTAGGCAACTTGCGATTGTATATAAATTGGTGGAATTCAATGTAAGAAACTGAGGTGAGACTATTTTTTTGAGGAAAGGCCATCATGGCTAGCTTTATTAATCAACAAAAGGAAGTACATCATCTATGAGATTAGGAACCAGAGACAGCCTTGGGGCTCATCTGTCCAACTCATTGAGGTCTTATTACAAATGCAAAATTTAGCTAGCACATGCGCCGCTTGATTAGTAGAACGATAAAAATGTCTATAGACGATCTTCCCAATTGACGATGCCACATGCACACACTCCGCGAATAACGCCGTTGCTGCATCCCACCACCTCGACTGTCCATCACAGAACTGAATCACATTTAGGGAATCTGACTCAGTTTCCGCACAAGGAAATCCTAGAGAATTTGCAAATACCAGACCATCATGCATGGCCGTCACCTCAGCTATCACCACATCTGCCATATGAGAATATTCATGCATCCTTTGTCTTTCTTAATAGTATTTCAATATCCCTGTTTCGTAATCACAAGCATCTACCAGTTTAGGTGGTTAACACAGATTACCTCGTTATGGATGGTCTTCAGTTCGAATCCCCATAGTGGCAACTATTTTTTCATGATTTTGAAGCCCGCTCGCAGCCTGTAAGAAAAAATCATGCAACAATGGCCCATAAGAGCAGCGGGGTTCCCAGTATGCGTGAGAAATAAAAATCAAACCTTTTTTGGATTGTGGGTTGATATATAAAAAGGTGAGGGGCTTTTCTACAAAATAGCATGACGGGTAGAACCAAGAATAT
Organism: Triticum aestivum; assembly: GCF_018294505.1. Lineage (NCBI taxonomy): Eukaryota > Viridiplantae > Streptophyta > Magnoliopsida > Poales > Poaceae > Triticum > Triticum aestivum. The sequence continues at coordinate 654,845,852 of NC_057810.1, forward strand.
CACCTTCCTCTATTTATTATTATTATTATTATTATCCTCATTTTTGAAGCCCGCTCATAGTGTTGAGGAACGTAGTAATTTCAAAAAAAAATCCTACGCACACGCAAGGTCATGGTGATGCATAGCAACGAGAGGGGAGAGTGTTGTCCACATATCCTCGTAGACCGAAAGCGGAAGCGTTAGAACAACGCGGTTGATGTAGTCGTACGTCTTCACGGCCCGACCGATCAAACACCGAAACTACGGCACCTCCGAGTTCTAGCACACGTTCAGCTCAATGACGTTCCACGTACTCCGATCCAGCAGAATATCAGGGAAGAGTTTCGTCAGCACGACGGCGTGGTGACGATCTTGATGTTCTTGTTGGAAATATGCCCTAGAGGCAATGATAAAAGGATTATTATTATATTTTCTTGTTCATGATAATTGTCTTTTATTCATGCTATAATTGTATTATCCAGAAATCTAATACACGTGTGAATACATAGACCACAACATGTCCCTAGTGAGCCTCTAGTAGACTAGCTCGTTAATCAACATATAGTCGTGGTTTCCTGACTATGGACATTGGATGTCATTGATAACGAGATCACATCATTAGAAGAATGATGTGATGGACAAGACCCAATCCTAAGCATAGCACAAGATCGTGTAGTTCGTTTGCTAGAGCTTTTCCAATGTCAAGTATCTTTTCCTTGGACCATGAGATCGTGTAACTCCCGGATACCGTAGGAGTGCTTTGGGTGTACCAAACATCACAACGTAACTTGGTGACTATAAAGGTGTACTGCGGGTATCTCCGAAAGTGTCTGTTGGGTTGACACAGATCGAGACTGGGATTTGTCACTCTGTATGATGGAGAGGTATCTCTGGGCCCACTCGGTAATGCATCGTCATAATGAGCTCAAAGTGACCAAGTGTCTGGTCACGGGATCATGCATTACGGTACGAGTAAAGTGACTTGCCGGTAACGAGATTGAATGAGGTATTGGGATACCGACGATTGAATCTCGGGCAAGTAACATACCGATTGACAAAGGGAATTGTATACGGGGTTGCTTGAATCCTCAACATCGTGGTTCATCCGATGAGATCATCGAGGAGCATGTGGGAGCCAACATGGGTATCTAGATCCCGCTATTGGTTATTGACCGGAGAGCCGTCTCGGTCATGTCTACGTGTCTCCCGAACCCGTAGGGTCTACACACTTAAGGTTCGGTGACGCTAGGGTTGTAGAGATATTAGTATGCAGCAAACCAAAAGTTGTTTGGAATCCCGGATGAGATCCCGGACGTCCCGAGGAGTTCCGGAATGGTTCGTAGGTAAAGAATTATATATGGGAAGTCGAGTTTCGGCCATCGGGAAAGTTTCGGGGGTCACCGGTATTGTACCGGGACCACCGAAAGGGTCCCGGGGGTCCACCGGGTGGGGCCACCTATCCCAGAGGGCCCCATGGGATGAAGTGGGGAGGGGAACCAGCCCCTGGTGGGCTGGTGCACCCCCCTTGGGCCCCGCCTGCGCCTAGGGTTGGAAACCCTAGGGTGGGGGGGCGCCTCCACTTGCCTTGGGGGGCAAGCCACCCCCCTTGGCCGCTGCCCCCTTGGAGATGGGATCTCCTAGGGCCAGCGCCCCCCTGGGGTCCCTATATAAAGAGGGGGGAGGGAGGGCACCCGCACCCTTGCACTTGGCGCCTCCCTTCCCCCTTGCTACACCTCTCTCTCCCGCAGACGCTTGGCGAAGCCCTGCCAGGATCCCTGCTGCATCCACCACCACGCCGTTGTGCTGCTGGATCTTCATCAACCTCTCCTTCCCCCTTGCTGGATCAAGAAGGAGGAGACGTCACGCTGACCGTACGTGTGTTGAACGCGGAGGTGCCGTCCGTTCGGCGCTAGGATCTCCGGTGATTTGGATCACGACGAGTACGACTCCCTCAACCTCGTTCTCTCGAACGCTTCCGCTCGCGATCTACAAGGGTATGTAGATGCACTCCCATCTCTTGTTGCTAGAAGAACTCATAGATTGATCTTGGTGAACGTAGGAATTTTTTTATTTTATGCAACGTTCCCCAACAGTGGCATCATGAGCTAGGTCTATGCGTAGTTCTCTTTGCACGAGTGGAACACAAATCTGTTGTGGGCGTAGATCTTGTCAACTTTCTTGCCACTACTAGTCTTATTTTGCTTCAGCGGCATTGTGGGATGAAGCGGCCCGGACCGACCTTACACGTGTGCTTACTTGAGACAGGTTCCACCGACTGACATGCACTAGTTGCATAAGGTGGCTAGCAGGTGTCTGTCTCTCCCATTTTAGTTGGAGCGGATTCGATGAAAAGGGTCCTTATGAAGGGTAAATAGAAGTTGACAAATCACATTGTGGCTTTTTCGTAGGTAAGAAAACATTCTTGCTAGAACCCTATTGCAGCTACGTAAAAGATGCAACAATAATTAGAGGACGTCTAACTTGTTTTTGCAGCAATTGCTTTGTGATGTGATATGGCCTAAAGTTGTGATGAATGATGAATGATATATTGTGATGTATGAGATCATGTTCTTGTAATAGGAATCACGACTTGCATGTTGATGAGTATGACAACCGGCAGGAGCCATAGGAGTTGTCTTAATTATTGTATGACCTGCGTGTCAGTGATTTAACGCCATGTAATTACTTTACTTTATTGCTAAACCGTTAGCTATAGTAGTAGAAGTAATAGTTGGCGAGCAACTTCATGGAGACACGATGATGGAGATCATGATGATGGAGATCATGGTGTCATGCCGGTGACGAAGATGATCATGGAGCCCCGAAGATGGAGATCGAAGGAGCTATATGATATTGGCCATATCATGTCACTACTATTTGCTTGCATGTGATGTTTATCATGTTTTTGCATCTTGTTTACTTAGAACGACGGTAGTAAATAAGATGATCCCTCATAATAATTTCAAGAAAGTGTTCCCTCTAACTGTGCGCCGTTGCGACAGTTCGTTGTTTCGAAGCATCACGTGATGATCGGGTGTGATAGATTCTAATGTTCACATACAACGGGTGTAAGACAGATTTACACATACAAAACACTTAGGTTAACTTGACGAGCCTAGCATGTACAGACATGGCCTCGGAACACAAGAGACCGAAAGGTCGAACATGAGTCGTATGAAAGATACGGTCAACTTGGAGATGTTCACCGATGATGACTGGTCCGTCTCACGTGATGATCGGACACGGCCTAGTCGACTCGGATCATGTAACACTTAGATGACTAGAGGGTGTCTAATCTGAGTGGGAGTTCATTAAATAATTTGATTAGATGAACTTAATTATCATGAACTTAGTCTAAAATCTTTGCAAAATGTCTTGTAGATCAAATGGCCAACGCACATGTCAACATGAACTTCAACGTGTTCCTAGAGAAAACCAAGCTGAAAGATGATGGCATCAACTATACGGACTGGGTCCGGAACCTGAGGATCATCCTCATAGCTGCCAAGAAAGCATATGTCCTTGAAGCACCGTTAGGTGACCCACCTGCTCTCCCAGCACTGCAAGACGATTTAAACGTTTGGCAGACACGTGCTGATGATTACTCCCTCGTTCAGTGCGGCATGCTTTACAACTTAGAACCGGGGCTCCAAAAGCGTTTTGAGCAACACAGAGCATATGAGATGTTCGAGGAGCTGAAAATGGTTTTCCAAGCTCACGCCCGGGTCAAGAGATATGAAGTCTCTGACAAGTTCTATGGTTGTAAGATGGAGGAAAATAGTTCTATCAGTGAGCACATACTCAAAATGTCTGGGTTGCACAACCGCCTGTCCCAGCTGGACATTAACCTCCCGGACGAGGCGGTCATTGACAAAATCCTTCATTCGCTCCCACCGAGCTGCAAGAGCTTTGTGATGAACTACAATATGCAGGGGATGGTGAAAACTATTCCTGAAGTATTTTCAATGCTGAAGTCAGCAGAGGTAGAAATCAAAAAGGAACATCAAGTGTTGATGGTCAATAAAACCACCAAGTACAAGAAAGGCAAGGGTAAGAAGAACTTCAAGAAGGACGGCAAGGATGTTGCCGCGCCCGGTAAGCCAGTTGCCGGGAAGAAGTCAAAGAATGGACCCAAGCCTGAGACTGAGTGCTTTTATTGCAAAGGGAAGGGTCACTGGAAGCGGAACTGCCCCAAATACTTAGCGAACAAGAAGGCCGGCAACACTAAAGGTATATGTGATATATATGTAATTGATGTGTACCTTACCAGTGCTCGTAGTAGCTCCTGGGTATTTGATACCGGTGTCGTTGCTCATATTTATAACTCAAAGCAGGAGCTGCGGAATAAGCGGAGACTGGCGAAGGACGAGGTGACGATGCGCGTCGAGAATGGTTCCAAGGTCAATGTGATTACCGTCGGCACGCTACCTCTGCATTTACCTACGGGATTAATTTTAAACCTCAAGAATTGTTATTTAGTGCCAAGTTTGAGCATGAACATTGTATCTGGATCTCGTTTAATACGAGATGGCTACTCATTTAAATCTGAGAATAATGGTTGTTCTATTTATATGAGAGATATGTTTTATGGTCATGCCCCGGTGGTCAATGGTTTATTCTTAATGAATCTCGAATGTAATGTTACACATATTCATAGTGTGAATACAAAAAGATGTAAAGTTGATAACGGTAGTCCCACATACTTGTGGCACTGCCGCCTTGGTCACAATGGTGTCAAGCGCATGAAGAAGCTCCATGCTGATGGACTTTTAGAGTCTCTCGATTATGAATCATTTGACACATGCGAACCATGCCTCATGGGAAAAATGACCAAGACTCTGTTCTCCGGAACAATGGAGCGAGCAACCAACTTATTGGAAATCATACATACCGATGTGTGTGGTCCAATGAGCGTTGAGGCTCGCGAGGATATCGTTATGTTCTCACTCTCACTGATGACTTGAGTAGATATGGGTATGTCTACTTGATGAAACACAAGTCTGAGACCTTTGAAAAGTTCAAGGAATTTCAGAATGAGGTAGAGAATCAACGTGACCGAAAGATAAAGTTCTTACGATCAGATCATGGAGGAGAATATTTAAGTCACGAATTTGATACACACTTAAGGAAATGTGGAATCATTTCACAACTCACGCCGCCTGGAACACCTCAGCGTAACGGTGTGTCCGAACATCGTAATCGCACTCTATTGGATATGGTACGATCTATGATGTCTCTTACCGATTTACCGCTATCATTTTGGGGATACGCTCTAGAGACAGCTACATTCACTTTAAATAGGGCCCCGTCTAAATCCGTTGAGACGACACCGTATGAATTATGGTTTGGGAAGAAACCTAAGTTGTCGTTTCTAAAAGTTTGGGGATGCGATGCTTATGTCAAGAAACTTCAACCTGAAAAGCTCAAACCCAAGTTAGAAAAATGTGTCTTCATAGGATACCCTAAGGAAACCATTGGGTATACCTTCTACCTTAGATCCGAAGGCAAGATCTTTGTTGCCAAGAACGGATCCTTTCTGGAAAAAGAGTTTCTCTCGAAAGGAGTAAGTGGGAGGAAAGTAGAACTCGATGAAGTACTACCTCTTGAACCGGAAAGTAGTGCAGCTCAGGAAAATGTTCATGTGGTGCCTACACCGACTGGAGAGGAAATTAATGATGATGATCAAGGTACTTCGGATCAAGTTGCTACTGAACTTCGTAGGTCCACAAGGACACGTTCCACACCAGAGTGGTATGGCAACCCTGTCCTGGAAATCATGTTGTTAGACAATGGTGAACCTTCGAACTATGAAGAAGCGATGGCGGGCCCAGATTCCAACAAATGGCTTGAAGCCATGCAATCCGAGATAGGATCCATGTATGAAAACGAAGTATGGACTTTGACAGACTTGCCCGATGATCGGCGAGCGATAGAAAACAAATGGATCTTTAAGAAGAAGACGGACGCGTATGGTAATGTTACCATCTATAAAGCTCGACTTGTCGCTAAGGGTTATCGACAAGTTCAAGGGGTTGACTACGATGAGACATTCTCTCCCGTAGTGAAGCTAAAGTCCGTCCGAATCATGTTAGCAAATGCCGCATACTATGATTATGAGATATGGCAGATGGATGTCAAAACGGCATTCCTTAACGGACATCTTAAGGAAGAACTGTAATGATGCAGCCGGAAGGTTTTGTCGATCCTAAGAATGCTAACAAGGTGTGCAAGCTCCGGCGATCCATTTATGGGCTGGTGCAAGCATCTCGGAGTTGGAACATTCGCTTTGATGAGATGATCAAAGCGTTTGGTTTTATGCAGACTTATGGAGAAGCCTGCGTTTACAAGAAAGTGAGTGGGAGCTCTGTAGCATATCTCATATTATATGTAGATGACATACTTTTGATGGGAAATGATATAGAACTTTTGGACAACATTAAGGCCTACTTGAATAAGTGTTTTTCAATGAAGGACCTTGGAGAAGCTGCTTACATATTAGGCATCAAGATCTATAGGGATAGATCGAGACGCCTCATAGGTCTTTCACAAAGCACATACCTTGATAAGATATTGAAGAAGTTCAATATGGATCAGTTCAAGAAAGGGTTCTTGCCTGTATTGCAAGGTGTGAGATTGAGCTCGGCTCAATGCCCGACCACGGCAGAAGATAAAGAAGAGATGAGTGTCATCTCCTATGCCTCAGCCATAGGATCTATTATGTATGCCATGCTGTGTACCAGACCTGATTTAAACCTTGCCGTAAGTTTGGTAGGAAGGTACCAAAGTAATCCCGGCAAGGAACACTCGACAGCGGTCAAGAATATCCTGAAGTACCTGAAAAGGACAAAGGACATGTTTCTCGTCTATGGAGGTGACGAAGAGCTCGTCGTAAAGGGTTACGTCGACGCTAGCTTCGATACAGATCTGGATGACTCTAAGTCACAAACCGGATACGTGTATATGTTGAATCGTGGAGCAGTAAGCTGGTGCAGTTGCAAGCAGAGCGTCATGGCGGGATCTACATGTGAAGCGGAGTACATGGCAGCCTCGGAGGCAGCGCATGAAGCAATATGGATGAAGGAGTTCATCACCGACCTAGGAGTCATACCCAATGCGTCGGGGCCGATCACTCTCTTCTGTGACAACACTGGAGCTATTGCCCTTGCCAAGGAGCCCAGGTTTCACTAGAAGACCAGGCACATCAAGCGTTGTTTCAACTCCATCCGTGAAAATGTTCAAGATGGAGACATAGATATTTGCAAAGTACATACGGATCTGAATGTCGCAGATCCGTTGACTAAACCTCGTCCGCGAGCAAAACATGATCAACACCAGAACTCTATGGGTGTTCGATTCATCACAATGTAACTAGATTATTGACTCTAGTGCAAGTGGGAGACTGTTGGAAATATGCCCTAGAGGCAATGATAAAAGGATTATTATTATATTTCCTTTTTCATGATAATTGTCTTTTATTCATGCTATATTTGTATTATCCGGAAATCGTAATACACGTGTGAATACATAGACCACAACATGTCCCTAGTGAGCCTCTAGAAGACTAGCTCGTTAATCAACATATAGTCATGGTTTCCTGACTATGGACATTGGATGTCATTGATAACGAGATCACATCATTAGGAGAATGATGTGATGGACAAGACCCAATCCTAAGCATAGCACAAGATCGTGTAGTTCGTTTGCTAGAGCTTTTCCAATGTCAAGTATCTTTTCCATGGACCATGAGATCGTGTAACTCCCGGATACCGTAGGAGTGCTTTGGGTGTTCCAAACGTCACAACGTAACTAGGTGACTATAAAGGTGTACCGCGGGTATCTCCAAAAGTGTCTGTTGGGTTGACATGGATCGAGACTGGGATTTGTCACTCCGTATGACGGAGAGGTATCTCTGGGCCCACTCAGTAATGCATCATCATAATGAGCTCAAAGTGACCAAGTGTCTGGTCACGGGATCATGCATTACGGTATGAGTAAAGTGACTTGCCGGTAACGAGATTGAACGAGGTATTGGGATACCGACGATCGAATCTCGGTCAAGTAACATACCGATTGACAAAGGGAATTGTATACGGGGTTGCTTGAATCCTCGACATCATGGTTCATCCGATGAGATCATCGAGGAGCATGTGGGAGCCAACATGGGTATCCAGATCCCGCTGTTGGTTATTGACCGGAGAGCCGTCTCGGTCATGTCTACGTGTCTCCCGAACCGGTAGGGTCTACACACTTAAGGTTCGGTGATGCTAGGGTTGTAGAGATATTAGTATGCAGCAAACCAAAAGTTGTTCGGAATCCCGGATGAGATCCCGGACGTCACGAGGAGTTCCGGAATGGTCCGGAGGTAAAGAATTATATATGGGAAGTCGAGTTTCGGCCATCGGGAAAGTTTCGGGGGTCACCAGTATTGTACCGGGACCACCGGAAGGGTCCCGGGGTCCATCGGGTGGGGCCACCTATCCCGGAGGACCCCGTGGGCTGAAGTGGGGAGGGTAACCAGCCCCTGGTGGGCTGGTGTGCCCCCCTTGGGCCCCCCCTGCGCCTAGGGTTGGAAACCCTAGAGTGGGGGTGCCTCCACTTGCCTTGGGGGGCAAGCCACCCCCTTGGCCGCCGCCCCCCTTGGAGATGGGATCTCCTAGGGCTGGCGCCCCCCCTGGGGTCCCTATATAAAGAGGGGGGAGGGAGGGCAGCCGCACCCTTGCACTTGGTGCCTCCCTTCCCCCTTGCTACACCTCTCTCTCCCGCAGACGCTTGGCGAAGCCCTGCCGGGATCCCTGCTGCATCCACCAGCACACTGTCGTGCTGCTGGATCTTCATCAACCTCTCCTTCCCCCTTGCTGGATCAAGAAGGAGGAGACGTCACGCTGACCGTACGTGTGTTGATCGCGGAGGTGCCGTCCGTTCGGCGCTAGGATCTCCGGTGATTTGGATCACGACGAGTACGACTCCCTCAACCTCGTTCTCTTGAATGCTTCCGCTCGCGATCTAGAAGGGTATGTAGATGCACTCCCCTCTCTCGTTGCTAGAAGAACTCATAGATTGATCTTGGTGAACGTAGGAAAATTTTTATTTTATGCAACATTCCCCAACAGTTCTACCGTCACAGGGCTTCGCCTAAGCACCGCTACAATATTATCGAGGACTATGGTGGAGGGGGGCACCGCACACGGCTAAGAGATCAAGAGATCAGTCTCTATGGGGTGCCTCCCTCCCCCGTATATAAAGGAGTGGGGGAGGGGGCCGGCCAATGGGGGTGGCGCGCCCTAGGGGGGAGTCCAACCCCAACCGGGAGTAGGACTCCCCCCTTTCCTATTAGGAGAGGAAGAGGGAAGGAAGAGGGGGGAGGGAAGAAGGAAAGGGGGGCCGGCCCCCTTCCCAATTTGGATTGGGCTTGGGGGGCGCCCCCTCCTTTGCTTCTTCTCCCTCCTTTCCACTAAGGCCGAATAAGGCCCATATACCTCCCAGGGGGTTCCGATAACCTCCCGGAGCTCCGGTATTGTCCCAATCTCACCCGGAACCTTTCCGGTGTCCAAATATAGTCATCCAATATATCGATCTTTATGTGTCGACCATTTCGAGACTCCTCATCAAGTCCGTGATCACATCTGGGATCCGAACAACCTTCGGTACATCAAAACTCATAAACTCATAATAAAACTGTCAATGAAACCTTAAGCGTGCGGACCCTACGGGTTCGAGAACTATGTAGACATGACCGAGACTCGTTTCTGGTCAATAACCAATAGCGGAACCTGGATGCTCATATTGGTTCCTACATATTGGTTCCTACATTGTTCCCTTTGTCATCGGTATGTTACTTGCCCGAGATTCGATCGTCGGTATCCAATACCTAGTTCAATATCGTTACCGGCAAGTCTCTTTACTCGCTTACGTAATGCATCATTCCGTAACTAACTCATTAGCTACATTGCTTGCAAGGCTTGTAGTGATGTGCATTACCGAGAGGGCCCAGAGATACCTCTCCGAAAATCGGAGTGACAAAACCTAATCTCAAAATACGCCAACTCAACATGTACCTTTGGAGACACCTGTAGAGCCCCTTTATAATCACCCAGTTACGTTGTGACGTTTGGTAGCACACAAAGTGTTCCTCCGGTAAACGGGAGTTGCATAATCTCATAGTTGTAGGAACATGTATAAGTCATGAAGAAAGCAATAGCAACATACTAAATGATCAAGTGCTAAGCTAAGGGAATGGGTCATGTCAATCACATCATTCTCCTAATGATGTTATCCCGTTAATCAAATGACAACTCATGTCTATGGTCAGGAAACATAACCATCTTTGATTAATGAGCTAGTCAAGTAGAGGCATACTAGTGACATTAAGTTTGTCTATGTATTCACACATGTATTATGTTTCCGGTTAATACAATTCTAGCATGAATAATAAACATTTATCATGATATGAGGAAATAAATAATAACTTTATTATTGCCTCTAGGGCATATTTCCTTCAGTCTCCCACTTGCACTAGAGTCAATAATCTAGATTACACAGTAATGATTCTAACACCCATGGAGTCTTGGTGCTGATCATGTTTTGCTAGTGGAAGAGGCTTAGTCAATGGGTCTGCAACATTCAGATCCGTATGTATCTTGCATATCTCTATGTCTCCCACCTGGACTTGGTCCCGGATGGAATTGAAGCGTCTCTTGATGTGCTTGGTCCTCTTGTGAAATCTGGATTCCTTTGCCAAGGCAATTGCACCAGTATTGTCATAGAAGATCTTCATTGGTCCTGATGCACTAGGTATGACACCTAGATCAGTAATGAACTCCTTCATTTGCTGCTTTCGAAGCAGCTATGTACTCTGCTTTGCATGTAGATCCCGCCACGATGCTTTGTTTAGAACCGCACCAACTTACAGCTCCATCGTTTAATATAAACACGTATCTGGTTTGCGATTTAGAATCTTCTGGATCAGTGTCAAAGCTTGCATCGACGTAACCATTTACGACTAGCTCTTTGTCACCTCCATAAATGAGAAACATATCCTTAGTCCTTTTCAGGTATTTCAGGATATTCTTGACCGCTGTCCAGTGATCCACTCCTGGATTACTTTGGTACCTCCCTGCTAAACTTATTGCTAAGCATACATCAGGTCTGGTACACAGCATTGCATACATGATAGAGCCTATAGCTGAAGCATAGGGAACAACTTTCATTTTCTCTCTATCTTCTATTGTAGTCGGGCATTGAGTCTGACTCAACTTCACACCTTGTAATACAGGCAAGAACCCTTTCTTTGCCTGATCCATTTTGAACTTTTTCAAAACTTTATCAAGGTATGTGCTTTGTGAAAGTCCAATTAAGCGTCTTGATCTATCTCTATAGATCTTGATGCCCAATATGTAAGCATCTTCACCGAGGTCTTTCATTGAAAAACTTTTATTCAAGTATCCCTTTATGCTATCCAGAAATTCTATATCATTTCCAATTAACAATATGTTGTCTACATATAATATCAGAAATGCTACAGAGCTCCCACTCACTTTCTTGTAAATACAGGCTTCTCCAAAAGTCTGTATAAAACCATATGCTTTGATCACACTATCAAAGCGTTTATTCCAACTCCGAGAGGCTTGCACGTGTCCATAAATGGATCGTTGGAGCTTGCACACTTTGTTAGCATCTTTAAGATCGACAAAACCTTCTGGTTGCATCATATACAACTCTTCTTCCAGAAATCCATTCAGGAATGCAGTTTTGACATCCATTTGCCATATTTCATAATCATAAAATGCAGCAATTGCTAACATGATTCGGACAGACTTAAGCATCGCTATGGGTGAGAAAGTCTTATCGTAGTCAACCCCTTGAACTTGTCAAAAACCTTTCGCAACAAGTCAAGCTTTGTAGACAATTACATTACCATCAGCATCAGTCTTCTTCTTGAAGATCCATTTATTCTCGATGGCTTGCCAATCATCGGGCAAGTCAACCAAAGTCCATACTTTGTTCTCATACATGGATCCCATCTCAGATTTCATGGCCTCAAGCCATTTTGCGGAATCTAGGCTCATCATCGCTTCCTCATAGTTCAAAGGTTCGTCATGGTCAAGTAACATGACTTCCAGAATAGGTACCACTCTGGTGCGGATCTTACTCTGGTTGACCTATGAGGTTCGGTAGTAACTTGATCTGAAGTTTCATGATCAATATCATTAGCTTCCTCACTGATTGGTGTAGTTGTCATAGGAACCGGTTCTTGTGATGAACTACTTTCCAATAAGGGAGCAGGTATAGTTACCTCATCAAGTTCTACTTTCATCCCACTCACTTCTTTCGAGAGAAACTCCTTCTCTAGAAAGGATCCGGATTTAGCAACAAAAATCTTGCCCTCAGATCTGTGATAGAAGGTGTACCCAATAGTCTCTTTTGGGTATCCTATGAAGACACATTTCTCCGATTTGGGTTCTAGCTTATCTGGTTGAAGTTTCTTCACATAAGCATCGCAACCCCAAACTTTAAGAAACGACAACTTTGGTTTCTTGCCAAACCACAGTTCATAAGGCGTCGTCTCAACGGATTTTGATGGTGCCCTATTTAACGTGAATGCGGCCGTCTCTAAAGCATAACCCCAAAATGATAGCGGTAAATCAGTAAGAGACATCATAGATCGCACCATATCTAGTAAAGTACGATTACGACATTCTGACACACCATTTCTTTGTGGTGTTCCGGGTGGCGTGAGTTGTGAAACTATTCCGCATTGCTTCAAATGTAAACCAAACTCGTAACTCAAATATTCTCCTCCACGATCAGATCGTAAAAACTTTATTTTCTTGTTACGATGATTTTCCACTTCACTCTGAAATTCTTTGAACTTTTCAAATGTTTCAGACTTGTGTTTCATCAAGTAGATATACCCATATCTGCTCAAATCATCTGTGAAGGTGAGAAAATAACGATACCCGTCGCGAGCCTCAATATTCATTTGACCACATACATCAGTATGTATGATTTCCAACAAATCAGTTGCTCGCTCCATAGTTCCGGAGAATGGCATTTTAGTCATCTTGCCCATGAGACACGGTTCGCAAGTACCAAGTGATTCATAATCAAGTGATTCCAGAAATCCATCAGTATGGAGTTTCTTCATGCGCTCTACACCAATATGACCCAAACGGCAGTGCCACAAATAAGTTGCACTATCATTATCAACTTTGCATCTTTTGGTTTCAACATTATGAATATGTGTATCACTACTATCGAGATTTAATAAAAATAGACCACTCTTCAAGGATGCATGAGCATAAAAGATATTACTCATATAAATAGAACAACCATTATTCTCAGATTTAAATGAATAACCGTTTTGCATCAAACAAGATCCAGATATAATGTTCATGCTCAACGCTGGCACCAAATAATAATTATTCAGGTCTAAAACTAATCCCGAAGGTAGATGTAGAGGTAGCGTGCTGACCGCGATCACATCGACTTTGGAACCATTTCCCACGCGCATCGTCACCTCGTCCTTAGCCAATCTTCGCTTAACCCGTAGTCCTTGTTTCGAGTTGCAAATATTAGCAACAGAACCAATATCAAATACCCAGGTGCTACTGCGAGCATTAGTAAGGTACACATCAATAACATGTATATTACGTATACCTTTGTTGACCTTGACATCCTTCTTATCCGCCAAATACTTGGGGTAGTTCCGCTTCCAGTGACCAGTCTGCTTGCAGTAGAAGCACTCAGTTTCAGGCTTAGGTCCAGACTTGGGTTTCTTCTCTTGAGCAGCAACTTGTTTGTTGTTCTTCTTGTAGTTCCCCTTCTTCTTCCCTTTACCCTTTTTCTTGAAACTGGTGGTCTTATTGACCATCAACACTTGATGCTCCTTCTTGATTTCTACCTCCGCAGCCTTTAGCATTGCGAAGAGCTCGGGAATAGTCTTGTCCATCCCTTGCATATTATAGTTCATCACGAAGCTCTTGTAGCTTGGTGGCAGAGATTGAAGAATTCTGTCAATGACACTATCATCAGGAAGATTAACTCCCAGTTGAATCAAGTGATTATTATACCCAGACATTTTGAGTATATGTTCACTGACAGAACTATTCTCCTCCATCTTATAGCTATAGAACTTATTGGAGACTTCATATCTCTTAATCCGAGCATTTGCTTGAAATATTAACTTCAACTCCTGGAACATCTCATATGCTCCATGACATTCAAAACGTCGTTGAAGACACGGTTCTAAACTGTAAAGAATGGCACACTGAACTATCGAGTAGTCATCAGCTTTGCTCTGCCAGACGTTCTTAACATCATTAGTTGCATCTGTAGCAGGCCTGACACCCAGCGGTGCTTCCAGGATGTAATTATTCTGTGCAGCAATGAGGATAATCCTCAAGTTACGGACCCAGTCCGTGTAATTGCTACCATCATCTTTCAACTTAGCTTTCTCAAGGAACGCATTAAAATTCAACGGAACAACAGCACGAGCCATCTATCTACAACAAACATAGACAAGAAAAATACTATCAGGTACTAAGTTCATGATAAATTTAAGTTCAATTAATCATATTACTAAAGAACTCCCAGTTAGGCAGACATCTCTCTAGTCATCTAAGTGATCACATGATCCAAATCAACTAAACCATGTCTGATCATCACGTGAGATGGAGTAGTTTTCAATGGTGAACATCACTATGTTGATCATATCTACTATATGATTCACGTTTGACCTTTCGGTCTCCGTGTTCCGAGGCCATATCTGTATATGCTAGGCTCGTCAAGTTTAACTGAGTATTTCACGTGTGCAACTGTTTTGCACCCGTTGTATTTCAACGTAGAGCCTATCACACCCGATCATCACGTGGTGTCTCAGCACGAAGAACTTTCGCAACGGTGCATACTCAGGGAGAACACTTCTTGATAATTAGTGAGAGATCATCTTAAAATGCTACTGTCAATCAAAGCAAGATAAGATGCATAAAGGATAAACATCACATGCAATCAATATAAGTGATATGATATGGCCATCATCAGCTTGTGCTTATGATCTCCATCTTCGAAGCACCGTCGTGATCACCATCGTCACCGGCGTGACACCTTGATCTCCATCATAGCATCGTTGTCGTTTACACCGTCTATTGCTTCTACGACTATCGCTACCGCTTAGTGATAAAGTAAAGCAATTACAAGGTGTTTGCATTTCATACAATAAAGCGACAACCATATGGCTCCTGCCAGTTGCCGATAACTTCGGTTACAAAACATGATCATCCCATACAATAAAATATAGCATCACGTCTTGACCATGTCACATCACAACATGCCCTGCAAAAACAAGTTAGACGTCCTCTACTTTGTTGTTGCAAATTTTACGTGGCTGCTGCGGGCTGAGCAAGAACCGTTCTTATCTACGCATCAAAACCACAACGATAGTTCGTCAAGTTAGTGTTGTTTTAACCTTCGCAAGGACCGGGCGTAGCCACACTCGGTTCAACTAAAGTTGGAGAAACAGACACCCGCTAGTCACCTGTGAGCAAAGCACGGCGGTAAAACTAGTCTCGCGTAAGCGTACGCGTAATGTCGGTCCGGGCCGCTTCATCCAACAATACCGCCGAACCAAAGTATGACATGCTGGTAAGCAGTATGACTTGTATCGTCCGCAACTCACTTGTGTTCTACTCGTGCATATAACATCTACGCATAAAACCAGGCTCTGATACCACTGTTGGGGAACATAGTAATTTTAAAAATTTCCTACGCACACGCAAGGTCATGGTGATGCATAGCAACAAGAGGGAAGAGTGTTGTCCACGTACCCTCGTAGACCGAAAGCGGAAGTGTTAGAACAACACGGTTGATGTAGTCGTACGTCTTCACGGCCCGACCGATCAAGCACCGAAACTACGGCACCTCCGAGTTCTAGCACACGTTCAGCTCGATGACGTTCCCCGTACTCCAATGCAGCAGAATGTCGGGGAAGAGTTTCGTCAGCACGATGGCGTGGTGACGATCTTGATGTTCTACCGTCGCAGGGCTTCGCCTAAGCACCGCTACAATATTATCGAGGACTATGGTGGAGGGGGGCACCGCACACGGCTAAGAGATCAAGAGATAAATTGTTGTCTCTATGGGGTGCCTCCCTCCCCCATATATAAAGGAGTGGAGGAGGGGCCGGCCAAGGGGGGGAGTCCAACCCCAACCGGGAGTAGAACTCCCCCCTTTCCTATTAGGAGAGGAAGAGGGAAGGAAGAGGGGGAGGGAAGAAGGAAAGGGTGGGCGGTCCCATTCCCAATTCGGATTGGGCTTGGGGAGGCGCCCCCTCTTTTGCTTCTTCTCCCTCCTTTCCACTAAGGCCCAATAAGGCCCATATACCTCCCAGGGGGTTCCGATAACCTCCTGGAGCTCCGGTATTGTCCCAATCTCATCAGGAACCTTTCCGGTGTCCAAATATAGTCGTCCAATATATCGATCTTTATGTCTCGACCATTTCGAGACTCCTCGTCAAGTCCGTGATCACATTCGGGACTCCGAACAACCTTCGGTACATCAAAACTCATTAACTCATAATAAAACTGTCAACGAAACCTTAAGCGTGCGAACCCTACGGGTTCGAGAACTATGTAGACATGACCGAGACTCGTTTCCGTTCAATAACCAATAGCGGAACCTAGATGCTCATATTGGCTCCTACATATTCTACGAAGATCTTTGTCGGTCAAACCGCATAACAACATACGTTGTTCCCTTTGTCATCGGTATGTTACTTGCCCGAGATTCGATCGTCGGTATCCAATACCTAGTTCAATCTCGTTACCGGCAAGTCTCTTTACTCGTTTACGTAATGCATCATTCCGTAACTAATTCATTAGCTACATTGCTTGCAAGGCTTGTAGTGATGTGCATTACCGAGAGGGCCCAGAGATACCTCTCCGACAATCGGAGTGACAAACCTAATCTCGAAATACGCCAACTCAACATGTACCTTTGGAGACACCTGTAGAGCTCCTTTATAATCACCCAGTTACGTTGTGACGTTTGGTAGCACATAAAGTGTTCCTCCGGTAAACGAGAGTTGCATAATCTCATAGTTGTAGGAACATGTATAAGTCATGAAGAAAGCAATAGCAACATACTAAACGATCAAGTGCTAAGCTAAGGGAATGGGTCATGTCAATCACATCATTCTCCTAATGATGTGATCCCGTTAATCAAATGACAACTCATGTCTATGGTCAGGAAACATAACACTTCTTTGATTAATGAGCTAGTCAAGTAGAGGCATATTAGTGATATTAAATTTGTCTATGTATTCACACATGTATTATGTTTCCGTTTAATACAATTCTAGCATGAATAATAAACATTTATCATGATATGAGGAAATAAATAATAACTTTATTATTGCCTCTAGGGCATATTTCCTTCACATAGCCCATACGAAAAAAATCCTGCAACAAATGGCCCATAAGAGCAGCGACGTGCCTAGTATGCGGGAGAACGAAAAATCAAAACTCTATTTTTATTGTGGGTTGATACATAAAAAGGTGAGGGCTTTTATGCATAAGTGTGTGACGGACCAGACCAAGAATATCACCTCTCTTTTTTAGTAGGTATATAGATATTCAGTTTCGTTCAATGTCATAGCAATTGTCATTCAATAACAAAAGCTAATGCATATATTTATCTTGATGAAATTCATCTTGGAATCCAACTAATATTTAGCAACACTTATTGACCATTAATTTAACAGGAATTGTAAATGGGGAAAATTTGCTAGTTAGGGAAATCGCTGGCGCATGAAACACATAGAGGTGGGTTTGCCTCCGAGCTCGCCGGAGGAGAGGTCGGAGGATGACTACCGGACCATGGAGGAGGTACCCAACAACGAGCCCACACTCGCTCCATTCACACTTCACATGGCGCAAACGCAAGTGCACTTCGACACTGGCATGGCGGAGGAGGGGCAGTAGGAGCAGGCAACGCTATCGGTCTCCCATTCCGGATGCTGCAAGAGGAGCATTGGTATAATATGCAGCACCTTGAGCAACACAGGCTCGCGGAGGGTCGGTTCTTCGGCGAGAAGGCAACCGAGCAGGCCGTCGCAGTCATGGTCGCGGATGATCCGAGCTTCGTCGACAAGCAGCGGCTCGCACCATCCGCCGTGAGCAGTGGCATCTTCACATTAATGAGGCAGCGCGCAATCTCCCTTTCGAGCATATCACGATGGAGGCAGAAGCAAAGGCGGTGCGGACTGTGTCTGACGACAATGGTGCCAATGTTGGCGGCTCCACGTCGTTTCCACCGGGCTGCAGCAACCATGAGACTAGACTGTCCACGCCTGTTGTCGACCTCACCTTCATTGGTGACGTCCACTACAGGGGCCGGGTGGTGGACTCCGATGAGGAAGAGTAGGACATGGAACGCGGACATGCCCATGTCCGGCATGAGCAAGACGTGGGACATGGATGTTCCCACAGCCGACGAAGAGTAGAATAAGGCCGGTCACTTTTAATGTAACAAACCTACTATTGATGAAAATGACGTATCCGCTTTTATTTGATGCACTGAATTGGATGACCGGCTCAGCTAGTGCTATCAGCGAACACATCTGCGGATGTTTTGCGTGCTTTGATAGACGGAGTTGGAGATGCGCTAAATGAGTGGATCTTGTAGTAGGTACTCCCTTTATCCCAAAAAATAATGTGTATTGCATTTTCTTCTCTACTACTCCCTCCTTTCCGGTTTATAAGGCTTATCTCAAAATTTTAGTTTTTCCATTTTATAAGGCTCAATTTGGTTGTTTCCCATTACATGTTCAGATTTCAAGGTGCATTAAATCATTGCATGCAAGTATTAAGAGAAAATTGACCAATGCATGTAATTTATGCATGCATGCATTGCAATTAACGCATTGGTAAACATACTTTTTTGAGAAAATAAGAGCATTAATTTGGGACGCGGAGTTTTGGCTCCCGGGCTCATCTGCATCCAGGCTTAGAAAAAAATTCAAAAAAATTCAATTTTTTTTGTGGTGGTACATAATTTGATGCGTGAGGTGCGCCCAAAAAATCAACTCATTTGAGTAACTGAGCAGCTCTCGGCAAAAAAGACAAAATCAGGGTCTGTAAAAATGTGTACTGTTCACGCACTGTTTTGACCCGATTTGTCTTTTTTGCCGAGAGCTGCTCAGATCTCCAAATGAGTTGAATTTTGGGCGCACCTCACGCGTCAAATTATCTACCACCACAAAAAAATTTGGAATTTTTTAAATTTTTCTAGTATTTTTTTTGAATTTTTTACTGAGCGGGAGCAGATGAGCCCGAGCTCCAGGATGAATTATCGCATTAATTTGGTGCTTTTGCAAACTCCAAAAGGTATTCCACCACTCATCATCTACCTTGGTTGGTGAGATTTTTGAATTGAGCCTTATAAACCGGAAAAGAGGGAGTACCTAAAAGAAATATAATGATCCGTCTCCCCTCTTACGTCCTCCACTTCGTCCGTCCCTCCCCCGCCCGCAGGTCGTCCTTCCCTCCTCCTGCACTTGCCATGATTTTTGGCCCCCAATTAATGGCATTTACTTCCTTGCAAAGAAATAGGGATTGAGATTCTCCTTTCCAGATCGGAGGCTCGGAGCAGTCGATCCCCTCGTCCACGTCCCGTTTTCCTTCCCGCGCCGCCGCACTGATCTGCATCCGTACTCATCCTTCGCCGCCACCGTTGAAGTCGCCTCGTACCTCTCTCTCTCTCTCCCTCTCTCTCTCTCTCATCCAACCTCCATCCTCACTTTTCCTGCCATGAGCCGTGATCTCCCTGGTCCTGTCGCGGCGGCGGATGACAGACAACGTCTCAGAACGTCCTGCTCGAGCATGGCAACGGCGGCCTAGAAGCAGCTGTGCGACAAGGCGGCCTCAAGCAAGCGGTTGGTAGAGGCGCTGGAGTGTGCGACGCGTTTCTTGTACTTCCATGTTGGTGGTGCCTTTGGTCATGTGAAGGTATTTTGTCCATCGATGGTGTATGTGTGTCAAGATTTCCAAATGCATGTCATTCTTGGATGTCGGCCCATGTTTCACTTGATCTGTGTGGCACTATGCAGAAAGTCTGAGCCCAAGAAAACTCTACTGCTGCTTCACAGCTTCTGTTGATTAGTCGTATAAAAAAGAGTCCTGAGCAGACAAGTATCCTTTTATTATGTTTATATAAGTTCATTGCTACCAGTTTTACTTCTCTTTTCTGAACATATTGGTGTGTGTGTGTGTGTGTGTGTGTGTAAAATGCTATCATAGGATATTTTATTGTTCCAGTCACATTCATATTATAGTTCATTCTTAGCAAATAGTAGCGTCTACTTAATTAATCAGTACTAAGATCTGGTGGTTTTTTGGTAGTTTAATCAGTATCTTGCACTTCTTATCAGGACTCTTTAGGAACTTCTAAATTTTTATTTTTCCTTAGTTGATGTGTGTTGTGTCTAGTTAAAATTGTATGACTAATAGCTTTCTTTCTGTTTTCTCTTCAATTACAGCTTGTGGACACATAGGTCCTGAAAAAGGCAGTTTTGCTGTCTATTGTTGTTATAACAGTGTAAATTGGATGGTTATCTCTACTACCTAAAAGAAACATAATGATCCGTCTCCCCTCTTACGTCCTCTACTTCGTCCGTCCCTCCCCCGCCCGCGCGTCGTCCTTCCCTCCTCCCGCACTTGCCATGATTTTTGGCCCCCAATTAATGGCATTTACTTCCTCCCAAAGAAGTAGGGATTGAGATTCTCCTTTCCAGATCAGAGGCTCGGAGCAGTCGATCCCCTCTTCCACGCCCCATTTTCCTTCCAGCGCCCCCGCACTGATCTGCATCCTACTCATCCTTCGCCGCCACCGTTGAAGTCGCCTCGTACCTCTCTCTCTCTGTCTCTCTCTCTCCTCACTTTTCCTGCCATGAGCCGTGATCTCCCTGGTCCTATCACGGCAGCGGATGACAGACAACGTCTCGGAACGTCCTGCTCGAGCACGGCAATGGCGGCCTAGAAGCAGCCGTGCGACAAGGTGGCCTCAAGCAAGCGGTTGGCAGAGGCGCTGGAGTGTGCGACACGTTTCTTGTACTTCCATGTTGGTGGTGGCTTTGGTCACGTGAAGGTATTTTGTCCATCGATGGTGTATGTGTGTCAAGATTTCCAAATGCATGTCTGATTTTCTGCTCAGATTATCTGTAATACTACAACCCAACATCAGCATTCTTGGACGTCGTCCCATGTTCCACTTGATCTGTGTGGCACTATGCAGAAAGACTCTGAGCCCAAGAAAACTCTACTGCTGCTTCACTGCTTCTGCTGATTAGTCGTATAAAAAAGAGTCCTGAGCAGACAAGTATCCTTTTATTATGTTTATATAAGTTCATTGCTACGAGTTTTACTTCTCTTTTCTGAACATATTGGTGTGTGTGTGTGTGTGTGTGTGTGTGTGTGTGTGTGTGTGTGTGTGTGTGTGTGTGCGTGTGTGTGTAAAATGCTATCATAGGATATTTTATTGTTCCAGTCACATTCATATTATAGTTCATTCTTAGCAAATAGTAGCGTCTACTTAATTAATCAGTACTAAGATCTGGTGGTTTTTTGGTAGTTTAATCAGTATCTTGCACTTCTTATAAGTACTCTTTAGGAACTTCTAAATTTTTATTTTTCCTTAGTTGATGTGTGTTGTGTCTGGTTAAAATTGTATGACTAATAGCTTTCTTTATGTTTTCTCTTCAATTACGGCTTGTGGACACATAGGTCCTGAAAAGGCAGTTTTGCTGTCTATTGTTGTTATAACTGTGTAAATTGGATGGTTAATGAGTAATAAAAATAATAATAGTATATAATTGTGCATGTGGTCATCTTCAAATTGATTTTTTTTACTATGTTACTTTACTTATCTTGACATTTATCATAGTTCAAACTGCGTGTTTGAATTTCCATAGCTAATTTATAGAGTCCAAAGAAAGAAGAAAAGTTCTACTTATAAAACATCCAAATCAGAAAGCTGCCGTGAAGAATGCTCATTCTGCTAGGAGCATATGTACAATAATAGCAGACCATTATCTGCAGATGATATGCAAAAAGCAGAGATGTGTGCCATGTTTATGCAGGAGAAGTATGGCAAGCTTGACACAAGTAAAATGTGTGATAAACCTGAGATGACACAAAATAAAAAATCATCTGTGTTCGTGAACTCAAATGTGTCTCATGTGCCCAGAAGTTCCCTCGCATCAACTTCTAGAAACAACCCGTTGACCCAAGCCAATCAACTTATATACAGAATGTTGTACCTCTACATGATAATCCAGAAATCATGGTCAGTCCAAAGCTAAACAAAGCTCCCAGAGAGGCCCCCATAGAGAAATTGGATTCCAAGTGGATTCGTTGACAGATATCACCAGGTATACCTTTGCTTTGTGCTTCCTCACTTGCCCAATTACTTAGAATGTTGGATCTTTTCGAGTTCAATAAACTTCTTTGGACAAAAAGAACCAGTGAAATTGTAGTTAATGGAGTGTTTGGCGACTTAAGAACTTGATGTGCATTGTCTATTATTTGTAACAACGCCCCAAATTTTGTGAATTGCGTAAACCATATATTATATCAAGTTTGATCTCCAAGAAGAAAACAGATGCAGTATAGTATATGAATGGCTATATAGTATATGTAAGATAGCTGACAACTATTGGATTATGGCAATAATTGTAGGATTAGCCAAGTAGAAGCTCAAGTCGGCTGGTTATTTGACTGGGTTTTCTTACACACATCTGCAGGTTGCGGAACAACCATGCCTAAGATCATGTGTTGCCGCAATTGAAGGGATGTTGAGCATTCTTTATATTTTCTCATTATTTTGTGCGGATGTAGGTTATGAAAGGACGTCTCACGAGAGCAGCGTTTTGGCTCCCGCTACCCGGGCTCAGATGAGCCCGGGAGTGAACAGTAAATGCATTTAAAATATCAAACAAATTCAAAACAATTATGGTGAAAGATGGTTAGGCGCATGATATTCGTGCAAATTTTTCTGACATTTGGAAATTTGAGGAGCTCGTGGCAAAAAAAAATTAGGTGTGAGAGAAACATATGGAAAACAGTACGGATTTTTCTTTTTTGCCGCGCGTTTTGAATGTCCAAATATCACGAAAAATTGCACGAACGTCACGCACATGCGTATCTTGCTTGCAATTTTTTTGGGATTTTTCAATATTTTTTCCTATTTTCTGCAATTTTACTTCACCGGGCTCATCCGAACCCGGTCTCCGAAGTGGATTACTGTTTTCTGGTTCTCTTTCTACTTCGCCCTTATATTATTCCCCTATCTTGCTCTCCAACGGTCTATTCTGTTTTTTGTGTTGTAGGAAGCGCATCAGCCTTCGCTATGATTTTGTTGCCGCTGGCTGCAATCTAATTTTACAACCAGTTCATGCAAGTTATCATTTGCCCTTACTTCATAGAGACATTACAAAGTATCCATTGAATCCAAAGTTTTGCCATTTTTTGTGTCACAGTAGCTTTCCCATTGCAGATATTGAGGTGCTCGTCGAAGCATATCCTTTTTCTTTGTTATTTCATTGTACAGTTATTTTCTTTAATCTGAGGTCACCGGTCCAGCTTTATTCAAGATCCCACCGATCCAACTTCTCGTTTGATTAATATAGTTCATATCCAAGGAATTCGTGTTTATTATCGATCATGGTATTTTTCTTGCCAGTGCTGATCACGTTATTTATCATGTCAGTAGTACCAATTCCCTTATTAGTGCATTTGATTGGTAGCGCCGGGCTATTTCCAAAAGGGTGTGCTTGAAGATGTCAATGAAAATGAAGGAACAGAGCATATAGTTGTCCCAGACTCCAAGTAGATGAATGGAGCCAGTCCTATGTTAGAAAATAGGATGGCATTTGCTTGATGCTTTCAGATAATTACATGTACCCTGTGGAAACAAATAGGCTGGAATTGTTTTCAGGTGCACATTGGTCATAGTAGAGGTGGAAGTTAAATGTAATCCCCATGAAGTTGAATTATGATCTTGATTATCATTTCTTAATACTCCATACTATTCCGTATCCCGTTGCAACGCACTGGCATTCACCTAGTAAACTCAAACATTGTAAACTTGAACCAAATTCATAGAAAAACTATCGTAATATAGAATACCATATCAATAAAAATAGATTTATCATAAAATATACTTTCATATGGTATGTATTTGGCTGTGTAAATATAGATCTTTTTTCTATAAATAAACTTGTTTAAAGTATGTGAAGCTTGGCTTTCACAAAAATCATTGTGCGCTACGTTAAGTTCACCCGAGACGGGTCTGTATTGCAAAACCGGTATATAAAAGTCAGTGTAGAACAAGCTGCACACCTTGATTCCCTGGTAGGGTAAGGATTGTTGGATTAAATGGGCCTTGCCCATCAAACTTTCAGAAAATTGGAGAGAAGTTCCCAGCGACGACAAGCTCAGAAGCTCTCTCGTGAGTCAAGCACGATTCAGTGAAGCTAAGCTAGGCCATCATCCTTCCTCATCGTCGTGACTAACTGAGCTACCGGCCGGCTGCATTCCTATTACTCGTGCCTGATTATAATCACAAGAAACAGAAGTTCAGATCGAGCAGCACCGGCCTTACCGATGCATCAAAGCCATCCATCGCTCCGCCGATCGGTAGGTAGCAACCCCGTACATCACCGGCACGGCGCCGGAGGGCGACGAACTCCGGCCGTCGACGGGGCGAGAAGCCATGCTGGAGAAGGAGCGCACGTGCTGCAACCGCTTTGGGTCCATATGGATCGAGCACGTGCCCTGCTTCTCCAGCACCGTTCGCTCGCCCCCTCCTCCTACTCCGACGAGCAACCGGAGAACGGTGAGGCCTGGAGCGAGCAAGGAGAGGAATGAATGCATGGCGATGGCGAGTGAGAGAGACCGGCTAGCTACCAGCAACAACTGCCACTACAGTACCGCGGCAGCAGCAGGTATATATAGGCGCGCGCGGCGCGACGCGTGCCAGCGTATTGCGATCCATGGTGGATCTATCTGTCTATCTATCCAGAAAAGGTTGCGGCTCTCCGGCGACCTTTTGGCGAAAGCGGGGGCGAGCTGAGCTGGGCTGACCCGCGGCACCTGCCCTCGCCGCCTCTGGACCGATCGGCAAATGGCAGACCACCAAACCCCGCGCCCATATCACTCCAGCCCGCAGCCCGGAGCTTTTAGTTGGTCGCTGTCCCGATCCGATCAGCAACAGCAACCCGGTCTTGCTGAGAGAGATGACGGCAGCGGACGGCGAGGCTTGTTCAAGCGTTTTTTTAACCGGCCGTCGGCCCGGCCCTCGGACGGCGACCAAAGGGGCGCAGTTTCTTAATGGCGAGACCACATGTTTAACCTAGTTAATTTACCCCGGTGACTCACTCGTCTTCAGCTCTTATCTTGCACGCGTCGAATGGCGCCGAGAGATGGCAGACGGCGATGGGTTAATTCGCTCCGGACAAGCTCGAAGCCCATAGAGTAAAGAACAGCGGCTATCTGCTACCGTCGCCGATTAGACAATTGCACGCGCGACACCGACGGCGCCATGGGAGGGGGGTTGGGAGGAGGGTGCCCGCCATGATGGCGTAAACATTAATAATCTATCGCCTGGCGCTGCGCCAGCGTCTAACCACGCGCGCGCGCGAGATGACATAGAGCTTCCAGAGAGGAAAACAAGTGCAGGCCGGTTGTTGTCAGTGGAGGGGCGCCATGCGCGCGCCGCGCGTCCGTCAGGTTGATGTCAATCCAAAAGGTGACAGAGAAGATAAGGAGACGATGGTCGGGCGTGCTGTTTCTTTTCCTGGCTGTGTGGGTGGATCGCCAACCCATCGCACAACCGAGTTGGCCGGCCCTCCTTGACTCTTTTAAGCAACTCCGGCCATGCTCAATTCTGGCCTCCCTGAGGTCTTTCTAGGGCCCTCTCTACTTTAATGATTGATCCTCTTTTTTGTGGGGCACTCCGAGCATCTTTAGATTCTTTTTCCATCTGTTCTCGCATTAAAAAAAGACCAGAAAAATAGAGGTGGTGGCATGTGAGTGCATATTTTCTTTTGTATGATCTTATTTTTATATGTAGTGTGAACAAAAAGGACAAATACATGGATCAAAGGGTTTGCAGCCACAAATTAATATTTTTTATATAGCATATGAATCATTTTATTATTTACTGAAATTTTGCAGATAGGTATAGAATTAAAAAAAGGTATAAACATCTATATATATGCATCCAAAAAAAATTAACTTCTAAATGATATTATCTTTACAATTTTTGGCAAATCGCCTCACCCCCAAGGTGGTGGAATATGGAACTCCCTGCTATCTGGGAGTAAGTTCTTTTAATCAAAACCCGTAAAGTTGGTGATAATAAGGAGGGAAATAGAGAGAGGAGGGGGGGGGGGGGGGGTAGAGTTCCTCCGAAATGTTTGGTCGGGTAGTTGTATCTTCTCTCCATGTTTTGTCTTAGATTTGTCTCCACTGTGTATTATTGATGTGAAATTCTTTTGTATTGACCGATGAGGCATGGGTTGTTGATGAAATGCCTGCGGCGACTTTGGTCAGTTCAAGATCACATAATTTGGTAAAAAAAATACACATGCTTTGTTGTAAATGGTGCATGTCTGTAAGTGTACTCGTTGTCGCTCTACTCACGTTTTTATTAAGAGTGTCCAATCTAATTAGTACCTATCTGTTTTTAAGTTAGCAATCAATTGCTCTTTTTCAGCCAATCAGATCTTCATTCAATGAACCAAATTTTATCAAAGTCAGTTCTACTCGTGTTTTTGTGAAGGATATGGACATGGAATTGAAAACTAGAATCATGGTTCCATTCCAATTTTTCTTTAGATGCTTTGGAATTCATGAAATTCCACTCTAATTCCACATATGTCATTATTACAAACTAGTCCCTTTAACTTGATCCCTACTGGGAACCCATACACTCGAGGTACCTGGCCACTTTTTAATCAACCCAGCTACTCTTGTCGATGACCCGAGAATGAGCTCCTGTTGGCAAGTTCTTGCTGAAGATCGATGTTGTTTTAGAAGGAAGATGCAAGAATCGTCCGACTTTAAATTAATGAAGCCATCATGACAGTAGTTAAACAAGATCAATGTTGTCACAAGCTCTCTTAGAGTTTTTATTCTGACAAACACCGAGTAAATGTTGAAGCACACATGCACGAAACACCGAGTAAAATGTTGAAGCACACATGCACGCACACCATCACACAACCCCTATTGGGGACGGAGTTGCAGGTCAAAGATTGTCAAAGTCACCACTTGTACCTCGCTATGTACAGAAAAATTGTCTCCTACTAAAATCTAATTCCATCCTAATAAATCACAAAGGTTTGACCTTACCATGTCGAAGGTACACTCACCTTCCTAATAATCCAATCAAAGATTCATTCTCAAGAATAAGGAGAGTTAGAACTAGTCGCGTAATAAAAAACGCAATGCGTGCTTAGCAGTTAGCAGTAGGATGCTTGATGCTAAAAATGCAAGTAGTTGTGCTACGAGCTAATTTGTTTACCCTCTGGAAACCAAATACCCCACACAAAATGAATTCCCAAACTACCCGTTAGAACTACACCCATCTCACCAAAAAGGCCCACCCACAGTCGAGTCCAGCGAAACAAAACGAGCAAGCCCGTCTCCCCAATCTCCCTGAAACAAGAATATTAGCTTTGGTAGGCGTCAAGAAGTATGTAGAAAGGATGTCAGACGGGCATTTGGGGATCTACAAGCTCGCTTTGCCATTGTCTGTGGGCTTGTACGATTCTGACATCAAAAGGATTTGTGGCGCATCATGATCATGTGCGCGATATTGCATAACATGATCATAGAGGACAAGTGGGAGCAGCCACCAAACTATCGCTATGCGAATGAGGGGAACAAAATTAAATACCATCATTTTAGCATAACGACAGATTGAAAACCATGCGGGTCATGAACAACTTTGTGATGATCTAGTTGAGCATTTGTGGCTGCCTCATGGTCAATAAACTTCTTCGTATTATGTTCTATTTCGAATGATTTACACCATTTTGTTATGTTTGAATTTCAATTTCAATTTCAAACCAAATTTCATAAATTGTTGATTTAAAATTGTTATCACATATGTGTGCCTGTCTGCCTGATATAACATTGTTCAGATTATTATGGCGATACTATAGATATGAATCTGTCATCTGTATGCTTGTTTAATGCAAAAGTATGTCTTTTGTATGCTAGTTTAATGGGGAATAGAAAAACGCAGTGTTTACACATGGGGAAGATGTTCATAGAAACTAAGAAAATACCTCACCAGACAACTTCTTGTAAATTATATGGATGCCGTCATCCCGTAAAACTACTTTTACGGGAAGTTTTTACATGGGTTGTTGGACATGCTCTTAGATTTGTTTCCATGTGTCTATCGTCGATGCAAAATTCTTTTGTAGTGACTGATGAGGCATTGGTCGCTAGTGAAATGCCTGTAGTGACTTCGGTCAGTTTAAGATCACAAAATTTATCGAAGAAATACGCATGCTTTGTCATAAATGGTACTTGTGTGTAAGTGTCATTGTTGTCGCTTTACTCACATTTTTATTCAGTCAGTTCTACCCATGATTTTGTGAACGATATGTTTCAAACTTTCTTTATATGCTTTGGAATTCATGAAATTCCACATATGTCCTTACAAACTAGTCCCTTAAAATCAATCCTTACTGGAGACCCATACACCCGAGCCCCCAGGGCACTTTTTGATGAACCCTATAGTTCTTGTCGATGACCCGAGAACGAGCTCCTATTGGTGAGCTCTTGTTGAAGATCGATGTTGTTTTAGAAAAAAGGCGCAAGAAGCGCGCAACTTTAGTAAATTAATAAAGCCATCATGAAAATAGTTAAACATGATTGTTGTTGTCATATGCTCTCTTAGAGTTTTTTCTACAAAGACGGAGTAAAATGCTGAAACACACATTCACACAAACACACCACACGACCCCTATTGTGGATGGATCAAAGATTGGCCGAGTCATCACCTGTACCTCGCTATCTACAATAACATCTTCTCCTATTAAAAGATAATACCATCTTAATAAAACACAGAGGTTTGACCATACCATGTTGAAGGTACACTCATCTCCCTAACCATCCAATCAAAGATTCATTCTCGAGAATCGGAAGAGTTTATTAGCACTAGTCCCACGTTGAAAAAAATTACCTAAAAAGAGAGTGCATGCTTAGCAGTCGGATTGCATATGCCGGGGGTTTCAACCTCCTTCTCGAACAAGAAAAATAATAGCAGTAGGACGCCCGATACGCAAAATGCGAGTAGTTTTTTTGGAACAAAAAAGACAAATGCAAGTTTTTTTTTTGAGCAGTTGTGTTACCTGTTACGGGCTGGTTTATTTCCCCTCTGGCCAGCCCATAGCCCACACAAAATGAAATCCCTAACTCATTCGATGTGCATCCAGCCCAGTGATCCCTCCAGAAAGGCCCACCCACATTCGCGCCCCACGAAACAAAACGAGCCAGCCCGTCTCCCCCAACCTCCCCAAAACCCTAGCGCCTCCTCCCCCTAAAAGCTTCGGCCGCTCCACCGCCCGCCCGCCACCGCAACCATGGCCGACGTCGACATGGAGGATCTCCCCCAGACGCCCCGCTCGGTCGCCGGCGACGACCCCGACCTCTCCCTGTTCTCCGGCGAGGCCGACCTCGCCGCGGCCATCCTCGCCCGCCTCGGCGCCTCGCCGCGGGAGGACGACCAGCACCTCTGCGCCACCACTGCCTCCTTGGCGCAGACCGTCAGGGACAGCGGCGTCCCCGCCTCCACCGTCGCCTACTTCGGGGCGGCGGCCGCCGCGCTGGGCCCGCTCGCCCGCGCGGGGCCCGCGGCCGCCGACAGCCACGTCGCGGGCGCGCTCCTCGCGTTCCTCTCCGCGGCGATCCCCGCGCTCCCGACCGCCGTGGTGCGCTCCCGCGGCCGCGAGGTCGCTGACGACGTGGCGCGCGTGCTCGAGTTCCCCTCCACGCCCGACTCCGGCGTGAGGGCGGGCGTGAGGTGCCTCGCGCGCTTGATATCCGCGGGAGACAAGTCCAGCTGGCAGGCGGTGGAGCCGCTCTACGCCGTGGTGCTACGGCTCGTCACCGATGATCGCCCCAAGGTAAACTACCATCAATTCTGAGTTGAAAATTGGTGGCTTACAGTCTTATCGGGACATCTAGTATAAGATTATGCGAATGATTTCCATGGTACTCAGTCCAAAATGCAAGTGTTCGATCAACGTGTTGAAGATTATTCATGGTTTACTTTAATGGTCTGCAGGTGAGAAATCAATCTCATTCTTGCTTGCGAGATATTCTCCTGAGTTTTCAGAGAAAAGCTATTTTGGTTCCGGCAAGCGACGGAATCGCAAGATGTTTTGAACGACTTCTGCTGCTTGCTGGAGGATCCAATGATGCAAACACTGGTTCAGCAGCAGAAGGACCCAAGGGGGCTAAGGAGGTCATACATATGTTAGATGCTCTTAAGGGCTGCCTTCCTCTCATGGCATCCAAGCCTTCCAATACCATCTTAAAGTATTTTACAGCACTGTTGGGTCTGCGTCAACCAATTGTGACAAAGAGTATATTGGAGAATCTGCATGCTGTTGGTGACAGCCCAACTGTGCAGCTTAAACCTGATATGCTATTGGATCTCATGTGTTCTCTCGGGATGTCAGTCTCCACTGAAAGAAAGTCAGGAGATGAACTCGCTTCAATTGCACGGCTTCTAAATATTGGCACTAGAAAAGTTTATAGTCAGAATAAGCACATATTTGTTGTAAAGCTCCCACTAGTGTTTACTTCACTTGGAGGTTGGTGATTTTCATAAATTTGGCATTTCTAAGTTTATTGGCATTCCTTGGTTGTTATATGTTACTTACAAATCATATTAATCTCTCTCTCTCAAATTATTTCTCAGATATATTAGCAAGTGAATTTGAAGAAGCTAGATTTTGTGCTGTGGAGACTTTCAAAGGATTAATAGATAATTGCATTGATGAAAACATGGTGTCTCAGGGGATCGACCAGATTAAGGCTAGACATCAAGGGGTGAGATCTAACCCCACAGTCATCGAGAAGATATGTGCTATCCTGGAGGGCTTGCTAGATGTACGCTGCAGTGATGTATGGGACAAATCATTTCATGTAATTTCATTGGCATTTGACACGTTAGGTAAGTATACCGCTGTTTTCACCCTTATCTTATGTGTTGGCATTGTGTTGTTAGTCTTAAGTTTCTAATGCTTTGTAACTCTCATTAGTTGGCGCTGGCAATGCTTGGCTTGAGGCTCTGTTTGCAGTACTGTATTTTTTTAAAGCGCCTATTTATTTTTGCAATGCAATGGTATTTAAAGGATCTTCTATAACATGTGACAACAAACACTTGGACAGTAAAGAAGCCCCCCCCCCCCCCCCCCCCCACCCACCCACACATACACTTAATTCCAACATAACATAGCAACCACAAACTCACCGTAAAATTGGCCTCTGCATTAGTTCTGTGATAATGGTGGTTGTAGATCTGGTTTTTATTTTCAGTAGCTTACCAATATTGGACCGCAATTGATCTTTCTAGTTTTTGGTGTCTCATCTAGTCATGGAGATGCAATTAATCTTTTACCATGCTTCTTGTCAGCCATTGCTATGTAATCATCTCTACTTTGATTGTTTTCTGATAAATTGGACAATATTACTTTTTTTTACTACTGCTAGTTAGTTGCTTGATATCAAGCTGTCTCAGTTCCTGAACTCATTTCTCATGGGAAACAATAGGAAAATCTTCATCTGATCTATTGCCAGAAGCACTTAAGAACCTGGCAGACATGCAGAACATGTCTGATGATGACTTTTCTTTCCGGAAGCAGGTATTTCTGTCTACCACACATGCACTTTGATCTAAAGCTGTAGCCTGTAAACTTGAATGCCCTCCATACAACTAGAATTTATTTTTGGTATATTATATGATTAGATAATCTGCTGGTTCACCTTCAAATGCTTCTATTTTGCAGCTCAATGCATGTCTTGGTTCAGCAATTTCTGCAATGGGGCCAAAGAATGTTCTTGATATTCTTCATATTCAGTCAATATCTGTTGAGAATGAATGGATTCTCCCTATTTTAGAAAGGCACATTGTTGGTGCTAGTTTACAGTTTTTCTTGAGAGATATTCTGGGCATCGTTAGAGCTGTAGAGAAGAGTATTCCCAAGGTATACCGGAAATAAAGATCTTTTTTATGCTCTAAGAATAAAAGGATCAAGCCATTCATTTTTGAACTACAGCCTGATAATGTTTCCAATATCTGCAATTGACCAGCTTTTGAAAGACGATAAGCTTTTCTCCGCCAAGAGAGCAGAGGGTTATGTGTATTCACTTTGGTCTTTGTTACCATCTTGCTGTAACTATCCATGTGATACTTCAAGCAGCTTCAGAGTTCTACAAAATGTTTTATGTGACACTCTCCAAAACCAGCCTGACTTGCGTGGCATCATTTGTTCCAGTATTCAGGTGCTTCACATCGCCTCTGTTCAAGTTTCAGTGAACTGCTATTTAATTTTAAGTGTCTTTCTGACTTGTGTTCGTTTTAGATTTTAATCAAACAAAACAAGGAAGCTTTGTCAATCACTAACAAAGAGGACATTCTTGTTGATGCTGAATTAAGCAAATCTGAAAGAAGAGCAAAGGAACGCTATACTAAAGAGTCAGCCGAGGAAAATTTGAAAGAAATACGTGCTTTCTCTTCAAAATTCTTGGAGATATTATGTTCTATATTCATGTCATCCTCAAAGGACGCTATTGGATTCTTACAGGTATACCATTGCTGTTTGCAATATAGACATTCTGTCATCTTATTGTGGGGGCTTGATCCGATTGTTGTACTCTTTGTGATTATTATGGGGCTTGATTCATGTGGGTTATGCAATTTTTCATGGAGTTGTTTGATTTTTCTTTTTAACTTGTGTCTTTAAAGTGTAAATTTCCTGTAAGATATGGTGATAGATTATCATTTGAATCTATCACTGCTAATGGTCAATTATATTTTTCGACCAAAATTGAACCAAGGCTAAACTAAGTCTCCTTATTTTGTGGAGTGCAATTCCATCATTCTATTATAAATTTCATGTTGCATTGTTTCATTGATTGACTGCATTTCATTTATATTGCTTGAAAGCCTGTAACTTACATGGCTTTGCCCTCTTCGTTGGACCTGTAGCCTGCGATAAGTGAGATAGCATCCATATCAGACAAAGATGTTGTGGGCAAGTTCTTCCTTGATGCAATAAGAAAGTTGCTGGATGCCACAAAAGCTGTTAATGCACAGCAATTGAATGACGGTTCAATGCAGATTGAAGATAATTCCAATACAAATAACATGACAAGGTTTCACGGAGTTTAATTTTTTCTCGGTTCTTATCTGTGCACCCTAGATTCCAATTGAAGTCCAGTGTTGATTTCAAATCTCGATTTGAATTTCAGGGCCCTCCTTTTAGAATTTGCAGCTTCATTAATGCCTGGATTGGATGCAAAGTCTATCAATGTGCTATTCAGTTATGTAAAACCTGCAATTAAGGTACATATATGGTTTTAATGTAACTTATGTTTGTCTTTTCCATTTAAGCAACATGCTATGTAAATTGCTTGTACCTTTTTTTTTCTGGTTTTAGGACAACGACTCAATGAATCAAAAGAGAGCATACAAGGTCCTCTCAATGTTACTTAAGGTTTGTTTTTGTTTTCAGTTAGTTAATTTTGTTAAGTATATATGTTGTGTTTGTCTTGTACAGGCCCAGGCCCATAGTCTAGAGTGAGGTATGTTGTGTTTGTCTTGTACAGGCCCAGGCCCATAGTCTAGAGTGAGGCCTAGGCCCATGTAACCTTGTATATCTCTCTCTCCTCCTCAATACAGAAAACTGTTCGGTCATTCTCTCTTCCTCACGTTCTCTAACATGGTATCAGACCAGGACCAAACCCTAGTCCCTCTTCCAGCCGCCACCCATGAAATCGCCGCCGGTGAGGTGATTCAGGCGGATCTGTCTGGTGAGGAGACATCCACATCGCTGCCCCATCCCATCTTCGTCATCAACCTGTAGGAGCTGCTCTCCAGCAGTTCCTCTGTGTGTCCTCACAGCTACTCTGTGAGAATACTTCCCCTGCTCTCCAGCAGCCATCTCCAGCAAGCTCTTGGTGCCTTCCCTGCTCTACAGCAAGCTCCAGGCGTTCCCCCTCCTATATAGCAAGATCCAGCAAGCTCCTCCTTCTATCCAGTGAGATCCAGCAAGCAGCAGCCAGCCTAGTGGGTTGCTGCTCCTGTTTGTGGCTGTCTGCTGCTCATCTCTTGTTGCTGCCTGCAGCTGCTATCAAATTGGGTGTTTCCAGCTGCTGGCCGCTCACCACTATGGCAAGAAATGATTTCGGATTTGGTTCTTTGATCATAGATATCAAGCTTGATGGTTCAAACTACAGGGAATGGTCATTTTCTGCCCGGACTGTCTTGAGGACGGCTGGTTTTGTTTCTCATCTGACAGATGATCCACCTAGTCCAAATGATGATGCAGCAAGGAAGTCTTGGCAAAAGATCGATGATCGTGTGATGGGAGTTTTAATTCTGGGTGTTGAACCCTCACTCCGAATGAGTCTTGAGCATCACACTTCAGCTAAAGAGATATGGAAGTACTTTGAGCAGCGCTACCTTCAGCCCAGCAGTGTACTTCATTTCTCCTTGTTGCAGAATTTACACAACACTCGGCAGCCAGAAGACATGTCCATAGAAGAGTACTATGGAGCTTTCACTCGCATCACTGGGCAGCTAGGTTCCATGGTTCCAAAGGGTAATTCTGGTTGTGAGTCATGTGCAGCGAAGGAAAAGTACGACCATCAGACTCTCATGTTTCAGTTTGTGATGGGTCTCAAGCCAGACTTTGAGAACATTCGCACTCAATTGCTTGGTCGCACGACTCCTCCCACCTTGACAGAGGCACTTGCTAGCTTGATCGCTGAGGAGACTCCTCTCCGTTCTGTTGGGACCACTTCTGCGCAGACTCTACACACTAGTGTTCTGGCTTTTCCTCAGCGGCCAGGTGCCTCCAAGGGCACACCTTCAGCTGTCATCTGCTCGTTCTGCAAGAAGGCAGGACACCATAGAGATGGTTGTTTCAAGCTTCATCCAGAGCTGTTAGCTGAGTTTCAGGCTAGACGGGCCCTCAATCAGCAGCGTCGTGCACCCCAGGCTCCTTATCAGCAGCAAGCGAGGGGTGCTTCTGCATCTGTTCTCTCTCAGCCTGCCGTTGCTGCAACCCAGCCTTGGGTTCTGGACTCTGGAGCTTCTTTCCATGTGACCTCTGATCGCTCTCAGCTTGTGTCTTGCCAGCCAGTTCGGGATGGTGCCTCTGTTCAGACTGCTGATGGTACACCTTGTTCTATTACTCATCAGGGTTCTCTTTGCACATTCAAGTTTTCTGTTCCTGCCATCTCCTTTGCTCCAGAGCTGTCCATGAATCTTATGTCTGTTGGCCAGCTTGTTGATATGAACTACTTTGTTGGTTTTGATGACTCATTTTGTTATGTGCAGGACCGTCAGAGCAAGAGGGTCATTGGAACTGGCCATCGCCGTAGAGGATCCATATCCCTCTACATCCTTGACACCTTACACCTTCCTTCAGCTTCCACCACATCCGCGTTCCGGATGGTTGCATCAACATCAAGATCCACTTCGTCGTTTTCTTTTGCCCAGTGGCACCATCGCTTAGGTCACTTGTGGTTCTCGTTTATCTACCCTTGTTCGACAAGGTGTTTTGGGTCATGTTTCCATAGATGCTGGTTTTCACTGTAAGGGTTGTAAGCTAGGGAAACAAATACAGCTTCCATACTCTTCCAGCACTACTCATTCTAGTCATCCTTTTGATTTAGTGCACTCTGATGTATGGGGTCCTTCCCCCTTTGTTTCAAAAGGTGGCCAC
Organism: Triticum aestivum; assembly: GCF_018294505.1. Classification (NCBI taxonomy): domain Eukaryota; kingdom Viridiplantae; phylum Streptophyta; class Magnoliopsida; order Poales; family Poaceae; genus Triticum; species Triticum aestivum. The sequence goes on from NC_057810.1 coordinate 654,881,859, forward strand.
AAACATTATGTCATATTTGTTGATGATCACTCTCGACATACTTGGGTCTATTTTATGAAGCATCGTTCTGAGTTGTTTTCTATATATAAGACTTTTGTACATATGGTCCATACTCAGTTTTCCAGTGATGTTCGTGTTTTTCGTTCTGACTCCGGGGGGGAGTATCTATCTACTGCTTTTCGCGAGTTTCTCTCATCTGAGGGTACTCTCCCTCAGCTTTCATGCCCTGGTGCCCATGCTCAGAATGGTGTTGCTGAGCGTAAGCATCGCCATATTGTTGAGACAGCTCGTACCCTTCTGATTTCTTCCTTTGTCCCCACTCATTTTTGGGGTGAAGCTATCTCAACTGCTGTTTATCTTATCAAACTCCAACCTTCTACTCGCCTTGAGGGCAAGTGTCCTGGTGAGGTTTTGTTTGGTTCTCCTCCCACGTATGACCACCTCCGTGTCTTTGGTTGTACTTGTTATGTTCTTTTAGCACCTCGTGAGCGTACCAAGTTGACTGCTCAGTCTGCTGAGTGTGTCTTCCTTGGATATAGTCTTGAACATAAGGGCTACCGTTGCTATGATTCTTCTGCTCGCCGCATTCGCTTTTCTCGTGATGTCACTTTTGTTGAGGATCAACCCTTCTTCTATTCCCCTTCCACTAAACCATCATCCTCAACTTCTTTAGAGTCTACCTCGTTTCTTTCACTTCCACCTATCTTTTTAGATGAGTCCATAGCTGAACAACCTTCCTCTGTCCTAACATCAGAACCATCTCCACCACATGTTTCATCTCCTTCCTCACCAGCTCCTTTCTCTCTTCCACTAGCTCCACCTCTAGATAGTCTTCCTTTCCATTACACTCGTCGTTATTCTACTCCTCCAGCCAGTACTTTCCATTACACTCGTCGTTCTAAAGTTCCATGTGACACGCAGTCATCTATGCCTTTGTCTTCTACTCCTCCAGCCAGTACTACTGATCCTTGCACTGACGGCTCTTCTCTAGCAACGCGATACAAGAAGGACTTGTATGCAGGGGTTGTTTCTGAGCCTAGTACCTATCAGGAGGCAGTTGTGTCACCTGAGTGGCAACTGGCTATGTCTGAGGAGCTTGCAGCCTTAGAGCGTACTGGTACATGGGATTTGGTACCATTACCTCCTCGTTCAGTCCCTATCACTTGCAAATGGGGGTATAAGGTTAAAACCAAGTCAAATGGTTCTGTGGAACGCTACAAGGCTCGCCTTGTTGCAAGAGGTTTTCAGCAGTCTCATGGGAAAGATTATGATGAGACGTTTGCTCCTGTTGCTCACATGACTTCAGTTCGAACTCTAATTGCTGTGGCTGCTACTCGGTCATGGAAAATTTACCACATGGATGTGAAGAATGCCTTCCTTCATGGTGATTTACATGAGGAGGTTTATATGCAGCCACCTCCAGGTATCAAGGTTCCATTAGGTCATGTTTGTCGTCTTCGAAAGGCTCTTTATGGGCTTAAGCAAGCCCCTCGTGCCTGGTTTGAGCGGTTCAGTTCTGTGATTCAAGCTGCCGGTTTTTCTCCTAGCGAACATGACCCTGCACTCTTCATTCATACATCTGAGCATGGCCGTACATTGCTTCTACTTTGTAGATGACATGTTGATCACTGGAGATGATGTTGGGTATATTGATTTTGTTAAGAAAAAATTGAGTGAACAATTTAAGATGTCAGATTTGGGGTCTCTCAGCTATTTTCTCGGGATTGAGGTTGAGCACACCGATGATGGTTACTATATCTCCCAGCAAAAGTACACTCAGGATTTGATTCTTCGCTCAGGTCTCACTGACACGCGCATTGCTGCTACACCTATGGAGCTTCATCTGCAGTTGCGTCCTACTGATGGCACTCCTCTTGAGGATCCCTCTCGCTACCGTCACATCGTCGGCAGTCTAGTGTACCTCACAGTGACCAGACCTGACATCGCACATGCAGTCCATATTCTCAGTCAATTTGTCTGTGCTCCCACCTCAGTTCATCATGGTCACCTATTCCGAGTCCTTAGGTATTTAAGGGGAACTACATCTCGCCGCTTGTTCTATGCTAATTCCAGTCAGCTCCAGCTTCATGCTTACTCTGATTCCACTTGGGCGAGTGATCCTATTGATCGTCGCTCGGTCACTGGCTATTGCATATTTCTTGGTACATCTCTCATTGCATGGAAATCAAAGAAGCAAACTGCCGTGTCTCGCTCCAGCGCCGAGGCAGAGCTTAGGGCTCTCTCTACTACTACAGCAGAGATTGTATGGCTTCGCTGGCTATTGGATGATCTTGGTGTCTTATGTCATACACCAACACCGCTTCTTTGTGACAGCACTGCTGCTATTCAGATTGCTAATGACCCAGTCAAGCATGAGTTGACCAAACACATTGGTGTGGATGCATTTTTCACTCGATCTCATTGTCAACAATCCACTGTTAAGCTACAATATGTCCCATCAGAGCTTCAAGTCGCAGATTTCTTCACCAAGGCACAAACTAGAGATCAGCATAGGTTTCACACTCTCAAACTTGGTGTATCAGATGCTCCTGACCCACCTTAAGTTTGAAGGGGGGGTGTTAAGTATATATGTTGTGTTTGTCTTGTACAGGCCCAGGCCCATAGTCTAGAGTGAGGTATGTTGTGTTTGTCTTGTACAGGCCCAGGCCCATAGTCTAGAGTGAGGCCCAGGCCCATGTAACCTTGTATATCTCTCTCTCCTCCTCAATACAGAAAACTGTTCGGTCATTCTCTCTTCCTCACGTTCTCTAACAAATTTATGTGAACAATTGCACAAAACAAGAAAAACAACTTCTGAACTTTTTTATGTATGCTGGACTATTTCAGGATGCTGAATTTATTGAGAGGAATTTAGATGTCCTGTTGGAATTGATGATTTCGTCGTTGCCATGCCAATTTCCATCGAAGCGGTACAGGCTTGAATGCTTGCATCACCTTATTGTTTACATATTGAAGGTTGGTAAACCAAAAACATCAACACAGTTTATGAACAAATGTACATCTCTATCTGGGAGAGCATTAACAAATGTGCATCACTTTCTTGTCTGCAGGATCCATCGAAGCTTAGGAAGAGGGAAATTGTTAGTTCATTTCTCACTGAAATACTTCTTGCCTTGAAGGAGGTAACTGAAATAGTGTATTATACATTGCACTTCATTATCAAATATCAATGTAGCCAGGAAGAAACTTTCTATAATGCTCAAGTAGCATGCTGCCAATTTGTCATTTTTGTTTCTTATTCCCTTTGAAACACAATACATATGGCTTCCTGTTATTACCTAAGGCTGTTCTTTTGTTTTGTTGAAACAAAAATAGATCAAAGTGAGTTTTTCTGTTCAGAGTAGAGTTCAGATATTTCTTTACTCTAGACTTTACTGCTTACATTGATACATTGATCAAGTACTCAAGTGTTGAATGGCATGTTTCTTTCGCTTAACTCTTGCTACTGAAGCAATGTTCATTTTTTCTGATAGGACAACTTCTGAATGTACTCATGTGGTACAGGAAAGTCAGATGTGAGATTAATGGTGATGCGTTTATGTTTCTTCACAGGCTAACAAGAAAACCAGAGATAGAGCTTATGATGTGCTTATTGCAATTGGCCACGCTTGTGAAGATGCTGAAAATGATGGGAGGAAGGACAGCTTGCACCAGTTCTTTGACATGGTACTTCAATGTCATTATGCATTTTGCTTTCAGTTTTTTTATGGGAATTCGACCACTTGAGCACTACGATGTTGCAATTTGGCAACCTAGCATTTTCCGGTGTGCTCAGTTGTCAACCCTTGATAATTGGGATCTTTTCTCCCTCTATACAACAAGATGTGATACATAGTTTGGTTTAACTTTGTCAGCTTTCATGTTTAGGTAGCTGGTGGTCTAGCTGGTCAAACTCCACATGCGATTAGTGCTGCTGTGACTGGGTTAGCTCGCTTGACCTATGAGTTCTCAGATCTTATTGGAGTAGCTTACAAGCTCCTCCCCTCGACTTTTCTCCTTATGCAGAGGAACAACCGAGAACTTGTCAAAGTAAAGTCATAACACACCTCCAGTTCATGAATTTAGCTAATCAATAATTTCATCTCAAGCTCCTTCAACTAACATTGATATCGTGGCCAGGCCAACTTAGGCTTTATCAAAGCATTGGTGGCTAGATCTAAAGCTGATGTGCTTCATGAGCACTTGAAGGGAGTCGTTGAGGGTTTGTTGAGCTGGCAAAGTGATAAGAAGAATTCTTTGAAAGCGAAGGTATTGTTCTATTGATTGATTGCTTGTGATGAAGCGCTGTTTATTTTTGACTAGGAATGTGCTATAAATAATTTTTTTCAATAAATGCCTACTTCTGCATGTTAGTATTTTACTCTGTCTTTGCTGTTGTCCTACTTTATGTCAGGAAAGATAAGACAAGTGTTTGGGAAATGAATGCACATTTTTGCATATCAATGAACTCTTATCCTTTTATTTGAGCTTGCTTGTAAATTTCACTCTTCTTATTATTAGGTTTTTGAGCCTGCTAATAGCTCCACTCGTTTTATTATTAGGTCAAGTCACTTGTTGACATTCTCGTGAAAAAATGTGGTTTAGATGCAGTAAAAGCTGTAATGCCCGAAGAACATATGAAATTGCTCACCAATATCAGGAAGGTAAGTTCAGTTGTGATACAAATCTGCGGAGTTCCAACAAACGCTTCACATAGAAAAGAAAATAATGACTTCTCCCTCTTATCCTGTTACTTCTACCATTTGTTTGCAATGTTTACCAGATTAATGAGCGTAAAATGAGGAAGGGCAATTCGTCTGAAGATGGGGAGGCTATGTCCATGGCCTCAGGAGCTACAAGGTATTACTGGCACGATGATGCCATAATTTAGTGCCATCTGTTTTTCTTTCTGGAAAGTCATGAGCTTTGACAAAAGCAATTTTTGTTTAATCTAATTTAAATCCAAAGTATCCACAGCTTGTGTTCAACTGATTGATCCATGTTTTGACTTCAGGCAAAGTGGATGGAATCACACACAGATGTTTTCTGATTTTGGAAGCAACGATGAAGACTCGAATGGTCCCTTTTCCAAGCAGCATACTGTAGCTTCTCGTAATGGATCAAAAGCTTCAACACGGTATGTGCCATGACATTGCCGTGCTACAGAGCTGCCTCAGAAGCTGAAACAGTTGCCGCGCTGAAAAGCTGCCTGAGAAGCTGAAACAATCGTAATTGTTTGTGTTTTCTTTTATTCACGTCCAGGTCGAACCGAAAGCGTCAAGATAAGAACTTGCAGGAAAAGTTCATTGATCACTCGACTGGTGAACCCCTAGATTTACTTGACCAGAAGACAATGCGGTTGGCTCTCAAATCGACAGGAAAAAAGAGGGCTGCACCTGATGACGACGACGACGACGAGATTGAGATGGACCCTGAAGGCCGTATGATCATTCGCGAAGAACGGGAATGGCGTAAAAAGAAACCCGTCGTCTTGCATGAGGAGGAGGCTGATGACAAGACCTCTGTCAGAAGCCAGTCGGTGAAGAGGAGGAAGGTGGCCAGCACTGGCTGGTCCTACACCGGCCATGAGTACACCAGCAAGAAGGCCGGTGGTGATCTCAAGAAGAAAGACAAGATGGAGCCGTATGCTTACTGGCCTTTGGATCGTAAGCTGCTCAACCGCAGGTCGGATCGCAAGCAGTCCGCCCGGAAGGGCATGGCCAGTGTCATGAAGATGGCGAAAAGGTTTGAGGGGAAGAGCGCTTCGGGTGCCCTCGCAGCCAGGAGGACACAAAAATACAAGCAGAAGAAGAACAAGTGAGTAGACTTGAGGAGACGAGGCTGTAGGGAATTTTTGTAACTGTACAGTGAGGGTTTAGCTAGCACTAGTTGCGCTTGTCGTGGCGTATTTATGCTGCTGCCATTTCTCTGGGTTTTTCCTGAAGGAAAATTTTGACTGCTTCTCCGGGCTTTTTCTTGACTTAAGTTTCTTGTTCGCAAGATATAATTTTCTGTATCTTAGGTTTTTTGTACTTCCAGATTCAGATTGACTGAAATGTGTTGTAATTTTGATTGATGGTGGAATGTAAAATCTTGCAATTTGCCATCCAGTGTTAGTTTGGCTAGCCTTATGCCTTTATTCTAATGCAAAACGCTTGTGTGGATAGCTGATGATGGTTCTCAAATTTGGAGGTAATAGACTAATGACAGTTGATGTAGATGCATCTTTTGTGCACATCTTTCGTGAGAGCGTAAAAATGTAGCTGGATGAGAGTGAAATAAAGGTCAGGGGCTCATCGTCCCAATTGTTACGACCTGTCCGGTTAGCTTTAGGACACAATGTTTGAATTGGACGTCTCCAATTGGAGCATGCGTTGATGACTTGTGTGTGTTAGCACGGCGGTAATTCACTCATTAGGATTCAGCGGTAAGCGGCGCTGTGCCGTGCCTGATCGATCCTTGATGTTCACACGCTGTGGGCAATATAATCGAGCAATGCTAGACATATGGAGGCTTTACAGGACTTTTACAGGCAATGCTGAGTGGGCTGTTTTAATTGGGTAATTCTAGCAAATCGACATATTGTCTCGTCGATGCAATGCCCAGACAAGTACCTAGAGAAACAGGGGGGGGGGGGGGGGGGGGGGGCGAATCTGACAAGTACCTAGAGGGTCAAGATACAGAAAGTTATATGGGATCTTCCTTGAGGAAACCCAGAGAAAAGGAAGCAACATAAATTCGTGACAACATGCGCAGCTGGTGTTAATTCAGTTTATTCAGAGCACCCGCTCGATGTGCTCATCCGTGAAGACAAAACGTGCGCACTTGTGCTTGACCATCTCAAGGGTCTGCTGCCGGTGATCACCGGCGGCGCACGCCATCATCTCTACGCCGGTGAGCACAGAAAAATACCCACCTCTTTCTCCTTCCGTAAAGGTCTTTGCGATGAGAAACTTGCGGCCGCCCAGTTGGAGAAGCTCGAGCTGCTTTGGAAGCCACGGCTCTCCCTGTGCAGGCGGGTTCAGATCTTCCCATACCGTGGGCTCGGAGGGCTGCCGTCCACCGTCCATGGCAGAGAGGTCCGTGGCGCACAGGTGATCGTTGGGGCTCGAGGCCGAGAAGCCAAACCACAGGTTGAACTCAGGGGCGTAGTGAGCTCTGCCGCGAAAGGGCAGCATCCATTCCCCGACGTGGCGCCATCCTCGAGGCTCCCTGTACTCCTGCCGCGGCGTCTCGTAGCTGTAGGTGCCGACATCGACGCCGCCAGCGCCGGCGCATGATATGTAGATGGTCGAGCAGCCGTCGCCGTCGACCATGGTGGTAAAGGAGGTGATAAAGGCTGACCGGTGGCTGACAAAGGGAGGCGGCGGAACAAGTCGCCAGTGCCATTGCGGCATCATCCTGCACCTAAATCTTCTGGGCGTGCGCTCAAGGACCTCGAAGCACCCATCATCGCCCTTCCCGGGGTACGCATCCAGGACATACAGGCTGTCTTCTTTGTCCGCGTCAGGTTGCGCGATGGACAGGCACATGGGTTGAGGCGGCTCAGCGCGGTGTGGACATGTCCGTCGGCGTTGCCCATCATGTCGGTGTAGACTATTCTGCCGTCGCCGGTGGGGCGTGGACTGTAGAGCGCCAACATGTCCAGGGTGCCGCCATGGCCACCTGCTGCGCTCAAGTTCATGCATGGCGTCGGCAGCTCCTTGATCCGCATCGCCGGAAAAGGCTCCGTCTTCTCGGCCGCTGCTGCATCTGCTGACCCGTAGAAGAAATGGTGGTAAGGATCGATGCGGCGCACCGAGTACACTCCTTCCGTCCAGTTCCGGGTCACCAGATTCACGAACCGCCTCTTCATCTTCGTCTCTGCAACATCACCATAAATAAAATTGGACCGTCGTCTCAGCCTCTCGGATAAAAAGAAATGATGAACAAACTGGCAACAAGGCAAAGATTAATACCTCAAGTTGATGATCAACAGGCCTTCACGCTAGGTCTGTACGGGATTGGAGGGGGCGACGACGACGTGGCGGAGGAGTTGTGCGGCGGCGGCGGCAGAACGGGAGAGAGATAGGTTTTGGAGCCCCCCCGTTCAGTGCGACGTTTTGCTCACCCGTGGTCGGCCACCCCACAGTTCAGCGCCGGGTTCATTTGCAGGAATTATTGTGCAGGTCCCTCGTGGGCCAGCAGGTCTGGTTAACTAAATTGTAGTAGTAGAACGCCCGTTTTTTTTTCATGGTAACATGTGTCTCATTCATATCATAAAAATTAAAGTACAAGTCACATAAAGACCGATATGACAAAACTGAAAAGATAGCAGAACGTCTATGAGCTTGACACCAACGCCCGTCACCTGCCTCCGGCACCACCATAGCAGCCACCGAAAAAAAAATGACGGATCACCTTCTCACCCGAGCTCAACGCGGCTCCATCGCTGATATGCAGCTTTGCGGACCTCCAAGGTGAAACTATTGTCGTTGAACGAATCAGACCGGGGCAACACCCCGGACACGCCATCGAACTCCAGATAAGCCACCCCCACATGACTAAGACGTCGGAGGAGGAAACCATACCTGCCATCCACGAACCACGATCCCAACACACGTTCCTTCTTTCAGATGTCGTCGATGCAGACCACAATCTACATCCGCTCCTCGACTACCTCCCAAGCTCCGCGCCAATGTTGGAGCAGGTGCCGTCGCAACGGCAGAGCCCGAGGACACATGTCCACCAGAAGGATGCCACCGCCGCCATGACATCCCTGCTTGAATAGACTGGTTCCCAGATCCTTCACCGACCATAGAGACGATCGCATCGTCAGAGAAGAATCCAGAACTTCTTTATTCAGCATCGTCGTCGCCGCCGTCGAAGCCAAGACGTCGAACGATCCAAAACCCTAAGCTTCTTAGGCCCTAAAACCTAAAGCTATAAACGATCCACACGCGCGGGATCCGGCGACCCCCCTCATCATCGACAACCAAAAGGTCGCCGGCGGAGGAGAGACGCTGGAAGACGGAGCGGGAAGGAGCGGCTCTCCTGTGGCGGCGGCTAGGTTCTCGCTACAGGAGGAAAACCCTCGACCGAGTTGCCACAAGCCTTTTTATTTTCTGATTACTCTTACTAGGAAAATGGCCCGTGCGTTGCAACAGGAATACAATCGTCCCTTGATTGATACCTTTTTTTTTGCCTTACCAGGGATCCATCCTAGCCCCACAATGAAGCCTGACTGTTCCCGCAAAAAAAATGAAGCCTGACTGTCACCACGATGATAGGGCATGACAGTCTGTCTCGAGAAGGTCCTCGGAATCGGATAGACCTAACGTGACCATGGCCTCCTACTACACATCTGCCCAACATCCTTGCCAAGGCCCAGATGACGGGCATCCTCCCTTGTTGTGTTAGTCGAGGCCGGCGGCCGGCCAATGGCACCGTCATTGCTTGTGCGTTGCTATAGAAAAAAAATGTGTCTAAAGTTTTTATCTTGCGGACTATATCTAAAGGGGAGATTCAAAAGAGAATGATGTGGCTCACGTACCCAGGTCATTGTATCTGAAGTTTCTATTTATTCGGGATGGCGCAGGAACACATTCACTAACGAAAGTATAATCTAATTAGTAGCAAGGCACTCAGTATCATCAGTTTGCGTTTTTCTCCAAGTAGCATAGAAACACATCCCATAACCATAATATAATACAGGACGGAGGGAGTATGTTGTAATCAATAGCAAGCAATTAGTTTGGTTACTATCAATTCTCTATGTTGTTCTTACCTTATACAACATGACCTTTTTTCAGAAAATGATACTTGGGAAATCTCATAAAGCTTCTAGATTGCAGCCATTGAACCGATCAACCGAAGGGCTTATGTAAGTTATTACTGTAAAATAAGTCTCAGTCCTGAGAAGAATTCACTTTGAACACATTTCACTCAGACGGATAGAACAATCCTTGACAACCTATGCCAGTAAGGAAAAATTACTGTATTGAAAAGACCACTCATGCTCCTTCCTCTCACATTAACTTCAGGCCTCTAACAATCACCGATCTTTGACTAATCATTCTGAAGTAATACAACTTTAACTTAAAACATGAAGAGCAATGGTGTTGTCGCTGCTGAACATGACATCTCCCACTGTTTTGTGTTTTTCCAGTCTACTTGTGCCCACTTCTTCCTCTAAATAGAAATTTGTCAGTGTGGCTCTCTGTATGTCTAATAGAATGCAGCCAATAACTACACGTATCGGTAATTAATCATGATGTTACCTAAAAAAAGTAGTTAGTCCATTAAATCTCCACCGTGTGTGTCAAATTGCTGAACATGAAGCCTGTCCATCTGTACCTACAAAATAGCTAGAACATCGGTCAGTGAAATTTAAGGAAGATGGTGACGAGCTTCCTAGACTTGAGCTGCTGGGAGATCCCATAGCTAGAGCTCAACGACTCCAGCAAGTCACTATTCCGGAATGTGATTGCGTTCGAGCGGACGTACACGTACTTGAATACTATCTTTTATGATTCTGAATCTTCACAGGAGAGGATTAATGACATACAAACAATTTGCCTTAATTCTTGAAGACAATGTTAATCGGATTCTCATGTTGAGGAACCATCTTCAGGTACATTTTCTTCACAATCTGCTTGATACGCCTATATTGATAAAGTGTGACCATCAGCTACATTCACCTCAACATAACTGAGAAGAGAAATATTTTTATGACGGAGAAGAAAATAATGATTGATAGAAACCTATCCAACCATGAATAGCTCAGATTAGCTATTTATAATTTATATATACTACAGTCAAAAATCATAATTTGATCAAAACATAACTTCATCCAAGATTATGTCGCAATGGATTGCTATAAGTCCACCAACGAATTTCGGATTTAGGACCAAACTTTCTGCCAGAAGTCAGCCACAATACTGTGCACCAATTTATGCCAACAATGTGTGTGTGTGTGTGTGTATACAACATTGATAGATTAATCTTAAGAAATAATCTACTGCTAGGTGTATGTAGTTTATACCCAGAAAGATATGAAACCTACAGGACACAGCAAATGCTGAAGAAAATGAAGAGCGATGAAATTCTAACAATTTGCAAACATCCGCAATAGGTCCTTAGTCAACATGAACTTAGTAATTCTACAATTACAAAAATGCAGGATAGTCTGCTGCAGCCAGAATAGTAAAAGGAACTTGGATTATTCATGTAATGAATCTTCTAGAAATTGGCTGCAAGAGACACAATCACCAAACAACAGTTTAACAAGAATTATTTCTGTGCAAGTCTAAAGATATATTTAATGGCTCTTACACAGTTAACTTGGTCTTCTAGAAATTGGCTGCAAGAGACACAATCACCAAACAACAGTTTAACAAGAATTACTTCTGTGCAAGTCTAAAGATATATTTAATGGCTCTTACACAGTTAACTTGGTTGCACAGATAATTACATAGTAGACTATATATGTTGAAGAAACCATGAGCATCGAGATGGCATATAAATTCTTGTGTTATGGCATCGCTGGTCATCAGTGCTCATTAGGCTCTATACTTATCAAGTCAATGCACAGGAAGAAAAATCAAAAGCATAGCCATGCATTCGCACCATATTTCTAGACCAGATGAAAAGAGGAAAGCATGCTTGTTACCTACATGAAATCTGATTTTGGCGGCACAGATGCGCATAGAGTGGTGGCCAATGTTGCTACAGCCGGGGATCAGGGAACTCACCCACCTCTGACTCTCGCATGGCAGCATGCGAAATTACCCTTTTCTTTCAACTAATCTCATCTGAAAACTTCTATGGTTCCATGAACCTCCTCATCTCCCTGCTTGAGGCCTTCTCCTCTCAGATCCAGACGAAACGCCAAGCGGAACAGACGGCCACCAGAGGAAACACAGTATCGCACGGATAGACAGGTCCATGTGGAGCTTGATCTAGAGCTTGACAGCGGTAGGGAATTGGAGTCCGGCAGGCAGCCTTGGTACGGTGATCTGCTCGACCAGGACGACACCGTCCGGCCGCACGGGCACACCTCCGTCCAGCCTTGGTAACTGTCCAACGTAGCGCACTGCTGCTCACCGAAGAGATGAGCCTGGAACCACCATGAACCTCCTCGTGTCCCCATTTGCCTCTTCACCAGTCCAGGGGCTACCTCCTCCAATGCTCAAGATTTAGTTTATTAAGTACCAAAATCAAAAGATTGATCCTGCACGGATGAAGGCTTCAGAAGACCAACATGGTAGCGAGCATATTAGAACTGAATATAAAATTACAGCATGCACATGTTGCATTGATATGCATAATTAGAATTTTACAGGGCCAGAAAAATGACACTGTAGTTCACTGATGCGGTTAGAGGTTTGTGCATCCAACCATCCAAGTATAAATGTAGATCCTACCTCTAATATCAGTTTCACTCAGTCAGGAAAGTGTGCTGAATGTTATTCTTACCTCTCTAAATGAACAAGAAGTCCTTCTGTTCCTTGAAAGAGATCATCAATGGATGAGATAGATAAGCATATAAGGCCTCATGATTGCTCTTGCCTAAATGAGGCATAATATTAGAAAAATATATAACACCTCATTTGGCATCAGAGATTTATAAAGTACTTGATCAAGTAAGATCATAGAAAGCAACAGTTGAGCATGTACCTTGTCACGGATCTTCATACTCATAGGTGGAATGTGTGATATGAAGATTGTATGGTAGTTCCTGGTTGTTGATATATAATCTGCACTCCGATCAAGCATTGGAATGAACAGTTTTGAGCATAATCAAAGCACGTCATACAACTGTATGCCATTAGAACTCAGTTCCAAATTCATACAACTGAAAAAGAAGATAGATACTACTTTATATATCGTTTTTGTCAAGCCAATATTGCCATGGTCATGAAGCACTGGATTCTACTCCCTCCGTTCAGAATTACTTGTCGCAGAAATGGATGTATCTAGATGTATTTTAGTTCTAGATACATCCATATCCGAGACAAGTAATTCCGAACGGAGGGAGTAGATAAGTGTAAATTTAGAGAGTGAGGCGATGCCCCCGTCTGCCTTCCGGAGCTCCCTGCCTTCGATCTCGTGCACGCCTCCCAGGACCGCGTTGGTATCGACCTCGCACCTCAATCTGGATGTCCTCCTCCATCTCAAGCACCTCTTCCCCGTGGATCCGGTTGTGGCCAATGTACAGACTAATTCCCAAACAAAACATTCATTAAGTAAGCATTGTCTCTTTTTCATCTATAGTTCAATTTTCAACCCGATAGAGTTTTGGAGCCCCCAAACCGAGCAGACATACAGAATGAAGGAAATAAGCAAGCGAAGGAAGCAGACCTTGCCGTGCGGGTGGGCGGGGAGCCGCGTAAGGTGCCCCACGGCGCCAGCAGCAAGCATGGCCCACGCGCCATCCTCTATGCCGCAAGCAAAGCTCCCCGCCGCGGCCGCCGCATGGACGAGCGCGGCCGCTGACGCGCCGGGCTTGGCTAGCACCGCGACGACCACCGGCACGGCGCCCAGGCCCGCGTCCTCCCCCTCCCCGCATCCTCCTCCTCCCGGTCTGCCTCGGCCCGCGTCCTCCTCCTCCCCCTCCCCGCGTCCTCCTCCTCCTCCCGGTCCGCCCAGGCCCGCATCCTCCTCCTCCTCTTGGTCCGCCGACGCCGCTGGGGCCCCCGGCCGCCAACCTGGCCGCGAGCTCCTCCGGATCGACCGCCGCGTGGGGTGGGGCTCCTGACGGCTGGGATCGGGAGGCGAGGGAGAGAGAGGAGAGCCCGTTCTCGCGTGGGTTTCTGATTTTTTTAACTTAAAAAGGACCATGGGTTGAATACCGTAAAGTGTAAGGATTTATTTGCAAAATGGCTGAACAAAACGTTTTCTCACTTAAGAAAGGACTGCGGGTTGAATACTCAAAAACTCAGGAACTTTTCTGCGAGACTGCCATGACGTACGACCGAAGCAATCGGTGGTTTATTAGTAGGTAGAGATGAATACAATACATATAAAATTTCATATATATAGATATTTTCTGGTTGCACCTATAAATATATGCTTATCAAATTTCAAATGTATAAAAAAGATAGCCTGCAACAATTGAAAAATAATTGAAATCCATTTCACTTGCAATATACACTACTTCAAATGTATAAAAAAGATAGCCTGCAACAATCGAAAAATAATTGAAATTCATTTCACTTGCAATATACACTACTTCAAATGTATAAAGAAGATAGCCTGCAACAATCGAAAAATAATTGAAATCCATTTCACTTGCAATATACACTACCGGGGCGCGGGGGCACGCAGGCAGGGTGCGGACGGAGCATGAGTGGCTCGCGGCGAGCGCGGCCAAGGCGCGCGCGGAGCGAAGCTCCGGGCACGGTGATGGAAGGACGCAGGCGATGCTACGACAGTGGAAACGAGGAAAAAAGGGGCAGCGGGCGCGATAGCTCATAGTGAAGCTCGAGGAGGCCTCGGGGAAGCCAGAGGGGGTCTAACACCGACGAGTCAGACGGCGAGGTTCGGCGGTCGGAGGTGGAAGAAGAGCTCGATCCACATGGCTCGACGCGTTCCACCTCGATCCAGTGGGCGTAGTCGGAGAAGAGGACGGTGGCGTAGCTGCTGAACATGATACTAGGGCGCGGGGTGGTCGGAGAGCGTGTAGGCGAGGTCGGCCATGGCGAGGTTAGCTTCGGGTGTTGAAGAACTTGAGGGGGCAAGCGATGGGAGGGACAAGTGGGGGTCTAGGGTTCCACAGGGGGAGGGAGCCTCTTATCCCGCGCGATCAATCGCAAGATGGCCGACACGAGGAGATCGGGGGCGTGGACGGGTGCGCCAGCTCCACTCCATGGCTGTGTCTTCCCTCTGTACAGGGGTTGAACAAAGGCCCTGGTGGTGGGCTGGGCCTAGTACAGTGGAGGTGATGGGCCAAGTGCACAGAGGCTTTTTTTTCTCTTTTCTGTTTTGCTTTTCTTTCACTGTTTGCATTTTTTTTGAAATAGTAAATGACTTTTCTCTACAAAGTAATTTACACATAAATACTAGGACATATATTAAGGGTTCACACAAGGTTTGGGGTCAAATGGAAAAGTTTAACTAATTATTTATTTTGAACAAGCCCTTTTATTTGTTGCTGGACCATTTATTATTTTCCTAGGAATTTATTTTTGAGTCAAGTGAAGTTGGTTTCAACATTACGATGATCAGGGAAATTTGTAGAATATTGTGAACATTTTATTTTTACTGCTTGCAGAAATAATTTATTTTACTTTAATTTAAATTTGAAAATGGCTTTGATTTTTATCAAGTGGCAATTTCACTTAGTTAAACTTGATGACATGGCACCATTAGTGTGAGGTCACTGTAGCATGACACTGTGGGTGTTACGGACGGAGACGTAGACAGAGGCGGGGGACAGGGGCAAAAAGGTCAACAAGAAGAAAGAGAATTATTGCCCCCTTCTTGCTTCACCTTAAGTCCAAAGGAGATCCATCAATTCTTCAAGTGCCTTACCGGAATCAAAGTTAGTTCTGGTTACTATGGGAAGATAAGCAGATTTCTAGACATCAAGAAGAAAAGGTTCAGCGGGATGAAGTCTCATGACTGTCACGTGATGGTGACGCAGATCCTTCCGGTTGCCCTTAGAGGGGTAATGGATAAGCACATCTGTGAGACACTTACTGGTCTATGCAACTTTTTCAACGTTATCTTTCGAAAGTTGATTAGTGTGAAGCAGCTCCGGAGGTTACATGAAGAGATCGTTGTCATACTAAATGAGCTTGAGATTTACTTCCCATCCGCGTTCTTTGACGTCGTGGTGCATCTATGTGTCCATATTGTGGACGACATCATCGACCTCGGGTCGTCATTCCTTCACAGCATGATGGCGTTCGAGAGGATGAATGGGGTCATCAAAGATTCGTTCGTAACATGTCCCGTCCATATGGAAGCATCGTGCAGGGCTACTGGCCCAAGAGTGCATCTCCGTGCATCTCCTTCTACGAGAATTATCTAGGCGGCGAAAATCCTGTTTTTGGTTTGCCCGTCAACAAGCACCTTGGGACGCTCAAAGGAGAAGGTCACACGAACGACCGGTGGGAATTGCATGTGGATCACTCGGGTCGACGCAACGACTTTGACATAGCAAACTTAGTAGTGCTACAATACCTAGACGTGGTAGATCCTTTCGTGACACTGCACAAAAAAACATCACAAAGAAGTACTGTCACCAGGGGCTAAACAAGACGGATGCCAAAGTTACTAGAGAGCACTACTCCACTTTCTTGCGTTGGTTCAAAGAGCATGTTCTTGCTAATCCCCTGGAAGAGGGCAGTGCAGACGGATTGCGCATACACGCCTTAGCACATGGCCCCGCAGCCAACCTCGCGACCTATCAGGCATACGATATCAACGGATACACGTTCTATACGGAGGCCAAAGACATAGACAGTGATTACCAGAACTCAGTGGTGACGATGGAATGCGTGACCTGCGACAATGGCACAACCGAAAGATTCTAGGGAAGGGTCGAAGAGATCTGGGAGCTTGACTACGCCGGACTGCACAGTACGACGATGTTCCGTGTCAGATGAGCTAAGGCCGTTGAAAGAGAAAACTGCTATTTCACTACCATGTCTATACCCGACGCGAAGAGCACAGCTACCGTGAGCATCATCGTCAAAACAGAGCCATGGGTACACGCTAAGCACGTGACACAATGCTTCTTCATAACCGACCCGAGCAATCCCAGTCGTGTTGTCGTGAGGAAAGGCAAAAGGAGCATCGTGAGGATGGACAGAGTCGCTAACGAGAAAGACTACGACCAATACGGCGACCTGATGAGAAAAGATGATGATGACGATGAAGCATATGTCAAAAGAAGAAGCAAGACTGAGGCACAATGAACACTAACAATGTAACATGTATACTTTCAACAATATATATAGACTTACTAAACTAAGCCTGAGTGCATAGTTACTATTCTGCGGTCCGGCCGATAGCGCGTAGAGCCAAACGAACCAGCGCACGCACCGTGGAGTAGCCCGCCTGCACGTAAAGGCTTCACTAAACGTCTAATCCTAGTAATAAACTCCATTCAATTACCATTGGCACAAGTTCATTCAAAAAGCGAACCAACCTATGGTTGGATAGTTAGAGGAACTGTGGTATTCCGAGCCCATCAGGATTTAAGTCCTGGTGCTCGCACTTATTTCTGGATTATTTCAGGATTTCCGGCGATGCACATTCAGTGGAGGAGACGTTCCCGTTGACGACGAGGTGCCTACGGTGACTTCGTAAATCTCAAGATGATATGTCTGCTCAGTCTTTCAAAGGTGCTCATAGGGGTAGGGTATGTGTATGTACATTCATAGAGGTAAGTGTATACGCGTGTATATAAACGCTTGCGTCTGTACTGTGTTAAAAAAAGTTCATTCATAAAAAGAATGCATTTTCCATTAAGGGGCACGTGTTGGGATTTGAACACACCACTCATGCGCCTAGTTCATTTTGCGTACTCTTAGAAAATAAGATTACATGGTAACAATAGTGAATATATGCTCGTACCGTGCTCTTTTAATTAGCCAACACGGATGCATATTGTACGTAAATCTCACCAAAAAGATGGCGATGAAAGAAAAATAAGACTATTTATATGGTAATCAGTTTGTACAAAATATGGTAAATGAATTACCATCTATTTTTGCACTAAGTTAGTTGAGTAGCTAATAATACTAAAAAATACAGGTAATAATATTTAGTTCGATCGTACATGATCATGATAAATGAATTACCATCCTTTTTGGCACTAAGCTAGTTAGTTTTCATATTTTTTTAATTCCTCATACACGAACTGAAGCACCATGTGAGCAAGCTTTCTCTGCCTTATTACTATATTTCTGAATTGACGTACTAGAGACTTCATGTTGGTTAATTACAAAAGCAATGTACGGGCAGTAAACAGTTCACTATTGTTACTATACTTTCCACCTCTTTTACGAGTATAAGAAGGCAGGACAGTGGCGGAGCCACTTGCCCGGGCTCGCTGGGTCTTGACAACAGCGATCGCTAGACTAAAAGGGGTAAAACTGTTGGCTAACTTGCTGTTTACCCGGGCAAAATTATTGGGCCTTCGTTTTACAGAGACTCACAGCTCAACTACGCAGCTGCAGCCCAGGGCGAAAAAAAAAGAAACAACGCGAGGACGAGGGAATCGATCGCTCCAACTCCTTCCTGTCTCTTTGGTTTGCGAGCGCATCGACTTGGCAAAAAAAGGGGCTGGCAGTGGCGGCTGGCCTTGACGCTGAGCCATAGATGGCTAGACGCACAGCCGGCGGGGAGCGGACTCGAGGCTCCCAGGCAGTCTACTGATCCGGTCGTCCAATCGGCCCCTCCTTCCTCTCTTCCGGCTTCGGCTACAGCTTCGGTAAGAAATCTTTGTTGAAATTAGGGCTAGGATTCCTCATCTCTGCAAGTCTGAACTCTGAATAATTGATCGTGGCAAGGCGTTGATCATTTGATGCGAGGTACTATTCGAGGTACATACACACTGACCCCACTAGCTAATTATATATATGCAGCGTATGCTACAAGAATTCAAGGTCGGGGTCGGGGGTTAGAGCTTAAATTTGGGAGAAAATCATTGGGGTGATCATGAATTCATGATTAGAGAAAAAACGTAAGAACTTGTTTTTTTTTTAGATTGAACTTGTAGTTGTAGTTGATGCAAGTGTAGTTGATACAAAATTGATGCACGTAGTTCTGTACTACGCAAAATATAGATGCAAGTAGTTATGTACTATGCAAAATTGTAGCTCATTTTCTTACTTGTGTTGTGTAGCAACTAACTTCATTTTCTTATTTGATATTTCCATTGGTATACAAACGTATTGAGTTGGGATTGATATTTCCGGTGCCCACGGCATCTGTTGAGAGAGCTTTTTAAGCAATGAAGATTATCAAGAATAAAGTGCGTACCGCGGTCAATAATGAATGGCTCAATGACATGATGATATGTTACACCGAGCGGGTGTTATTCAAGTCAGTTCATGATAAGGATGTTATTCGAACATTTACTGCAATGATGACTCAAAAAGGGCATTTGCCTTGTGATTTTGTTTAGTTCACCGTCGGTATATATGTTCCATCTGACCATCTCTATTACTGCAAGTTTTCTATTTTAACATATCCACATCTCACAACTTGATTTCTTTCAATTACAAATCCATTATTTATCTTGTAGTGTCTTCTAGGACTTTGGCAACATGGCAAGTTTGCCTCTATGAAAGACTGGTTATATGTCTTTCTTTTGGCAGAAATGAATAACGAGAGATGCTTTTGACCGTGGTGGAAGAAATTTCGCAATGACATTCAGTGACATCTGGTATGGGTAGATTTACTTTTGTTGGTAACATGGGAGTTTGCCTCTATACAAGTCTAGTTATATATCTTGTGTTGTCAAGTCTCAACTTTATTTGGTCTGTGAAAGGGATATTGATATATTATATATAGTTCACTTTAAAATTAGATTTTGTGTGATTATTATGTGTATGTTTTCACTTGATTATGAATGTGAATTATCATTCATAAGTTTGGTGCTATATTATATGTTGTGTATTCGAATACCCGGATTTTGATTTCTAGATTATACACTTATGCTCCACAAAAGTCCTGGCTCCGCCACTGAGGCAGGAACCAAGCGCTAGTTTTCAGTTTTCTCGTAACACGATTACCGTTACAAGATGCCACCGTTTTTTAGTTGTTGATTACTATGTGACCAAATTATTTTCCTACTAAAAATTGTCTGATTTGATCGATCGGTTGACTAGTGCATGCATGCGGTAAGTAATTTAGTTCTCTTACTATATTTGCCAAAGAATTTACTAGCAAGTGGAAGAAAAAGTTGCCTTGATTTTACGGAGCGGGGGCCTGGTTTGCTTACCTAGTAACCATTCCAATTCTACTGTCATATTTCCCAAAACATTTACTAGTAGGTTGAAGAAAAATCGATGGTTAGGCCGAGCGGTGCGCGCAACCTGACCGGCGCGTAGGATTAGCAAGTCTATGCTCACGCACAGTTTACCGCTATCGTGAAAATTATAAATAACTATTGAATAAATACAATGTAGTGAAGTGCGCCAAAGAGAGGGGGGGCACATGCCCCCTGTCCATGTAGATTTTTTGTTCCGTAAATCATTTTTTTGTAATTTAAGATGGGACCTAGGCCACCGCATCGACATCTAGCAGGGGTCGGTTCGGCCAATTCCAGCGCCAGGGCCCCTCATTGGGACGGTAGCATCCTCGTCCTCTTAGGATGACAACGATGTCCTGCTGGACAACCAGAAAAGGCAAACAAATGCGTGGGTGGCTTATACTGCTGGCGTTCTTGGCGGCGACGTTGGTGTGCGAATCAGGATTGAATCTCCCAGGAGGGTTCAGGCAGGACGATATGCCCTGGCCAAATGGGAATATGGGATGCAGGACGATAGATTCAAACCTGGAACCTGAACAATCACAGAGCAACACAACAACCACTAGGACGTCGCACCACGTTTGTGAAGTTACTTCTTTTTTCATTTATTCTTTCTCGAGATTGTGATGCCCCCGGTTTTGGGAAGTTTCCCAAACCGGGTTTTCTATTTTCTGGACTGGGTTTGTTGAGTTTTTTTCTTATGTTTTCTTTGTTTATTTTTTCTTTTTCTTTTGCAAATGCGTGAACTTTTCTCAATTTTCACATATTAAAAAAACGGTGAAATCTATTTCAAAATTTTGAACTTTTTCATATTTGATGAACTTTTTTCTCAAAATTGATGAACCTTTTTTTATTCTGATGAACTTTTTTTCAAATTTGATGGTTTTTTTTCAAAATTAGTATTTTTTTAGAAAAGCATGGACTTTTCTTCAAAATATTTGAATTTTAAAATTTGCCAACTTTCGTCAAATTCGGTGAATTTTTGTATTGTTGTGATCTTTTCTCTTTTTTTTGTAGTTTTAAGTCAACTGATCAATCGGCCCGGTCAACCGCGGCCATTCGACCACGAAGACACGAGCTATATTTTGAATTAATGAAGACACGAGTGAGTTTTCTTTTCAAATTGCCGAACTTTTTTCAATTTTCGTTAACTTTTGGAATACGTGAACTTTTTCCTTTTGAAACAGATTCATGATTTTTTTAATGTTCTTAAGCCTTTTTTTGAAATTTTTGAACACCTAGTCTTTGTTACAATGCGGCTACAGTTGTTCGTAAGTATTTCGCGCTTTTCTCAGTCGCTAGTAACAGGTAGCTCTTTTCCGCAAAAAAAAAGTAACAGGTAGCTCTAGTGGTTAGCCAAACCTGTACATGAACTCAACAGCATGACAACAAGTTTTCTTGGGTTATTCCCCGCTATAATAGAACTAGATGAGGCCCCACACGTTGTTGCGGGACTGTTTTGCAATATTTCAGTGGGGTTTTGGTTATATAAAAATGAATATTTGAGATAGTATTTTATTAAGAAATATAAGAATTAAATGTAACTAGCATTGTAGAATGATTTTTCCATGCATGTATGTCTGCATGCTGAGGTGGATTTTTGTTATGAATAATTGCATGTTGAGGTGAACCTTTTTCCTGCATGTTGAATGATGAGGAGTCATGCTTACATATCGAGAGAAATGTGTTAGTTGTTTTTTAGATTAACAAAGAAATATATTAGTGGGACAAGCTATTTTGATATAGAAGATCAGCTTATGCGTTGATGGGCCGGCCCTGCAGCGTTGGCGCCTGAAGCGCTGAGCTCCCGGCTCCGAAACCTATCTCCCACCCCAGCGCCAGCAGCCTCCGCCGCACAAGCCCCTCTCCGGCCATTCTTGCTGTTGATCACCAACTTGAGGTATACAGATTTATTCGTCAAAAGTGTCCCCATCTTTGCCTTCCTGCCAATTTCTTCATCTTCTTCTTTTGTCGATCAGAGGGGCTGAGAATTAGGTCCAATTTCGTCGTGGTGTTGCCTGCAGTGCAGAGACGAGGATGAGGAGGCGGTTCGTCAATCTGGTGACGCGGAACTGGACGGAGGGCGTCTATTCGGTGCGCCGGATCGATCCTTACCGCCATTTCTTCTACGGCTCAGCAGAAGCAGCGCTCGGAGCAGCAGCGGCCGAGAAGACGGAGCCTTTTCCGACGATGCAGATCAAGGACCTGCCGACCCCATGCATGAACATCGTCGCAGCGAGCCCCGGCGGCACACTGGACACGTTCGCGCTCCTCACCCCCCGCGCCGCCACCGGCGACGGCAGAATCATCTACGCCAACACCATCGGCCGGGCCGCGCTGTACGACGCCGACAGGCACGTCCTCCACCCCGACCTCAACCGCCTCCGCACGCCCAAGGGAGTCAGGCCCATCTGCCTCTCCATCGCGCACCCCGGCGCCGACGATGACAGCATGTACGTCCTGGATGCGTGCCCCGAGGAGGGCGCCGACCGATGCTTCGAGGTGCTCGAGCCCGCGCCCGCCGTGTTCAGGAGCAGCAGCTTGATGCCGCCATGGTGCTCGCGGCTTCTCCCGCCGCCTCCCTTTGTCCGCCGCCCGGAAAGTTCCACCCTAGGCCGACGAGACCATATTCTCCGCCAAGCTCGGTGGTACCAACAATCTTGTATCACCTCCTTTACCACCACCGTCGACGGCCACGGCTGCTCCACCATCTACATATCATGCACTGGCGCCGGCGGCGTCGACGTCGGCACCTACAGCTTCGAGACGGCGCGCCCCGACGCTAGGCACCATCTAGGATGGATCCTCTCGGACAAATGGAGTCACGTCGGGGAATGGATGCTGCCCTTTCATGGCAGAGCTCTGTACGTCCCTGAGTTCAACCTGTGGTTTGGCTTCTCGGCATTGAGCCCCTGCCACCACCTGTGCGCTACGGACCTCTCTGCCATGGACAATGGACGACAGCCCGTAGCGCCCACGGTATGGGAAGATCTGAACCCGCCTGCCGAGGGAGAGCCGTGGCTTCCAAAGGAGCTCGAGCTTATCCACCTGGGCGGCGGCAAGTTTCTCATCGCCAAGACCTTTTCAGAGGGAGAAAGAGGTGGGGACTTTTGTGTGCTCACCGGCGTAGAGATGATGGCGTGCGCCGCCGGTGATGACCGGCAGCAGACCCTTCAGATGGTCAAGCACAAGTGCGCACGTTTTGTCTTCACGGACGAGGACATCCAGTGGGTGCTCTGAATGAATGAGTAATCTTGCATCCCTTCACGTTATTGTCTGTCGCATTTGCGGAAATGTTGCACTGGACCATGCATGGTTTTTTACCTGAAGGAAAATGTTGACCTTTTTGTGTTCGTGAGATATAATTTTCAGTATATCTTGACGCTGTTTGTTATTTGTTAGATTGAAACGTGTTGTTATTTTGATTGATGATGACTTGTAAACTCTTGAAATTTGCCATCCTCCTATGCTGTATTCTAATGCAGAATGCTTATGTGTACGTATATACAGGGGCGGACCCAAGATTGGGCCAAGCCCAGGGCCCATACTGCTACAGTTCACAAATATACTACAGGCAATGAAGTGCTCCATCCTCACGCCCAGGGCCCAGGGCCCCCCGGCCTGGGTCCTGGATCCGCCACTGTGTGTATATAGCTGATGATGGCGTGCATATTCGGACATAATGACAGTTGATGTAGATGTAAAGATTGTGCATATGGAACCCAAATGACTTGGACACGTGCATGCTCTCGTCCTTTTTAGTACTTTCAAGTTATAATGCCAATCAAATATTGGGTAGTATTATATTAAGAGCTGTTTTACGGTGATTGGGTTAGTATTCGGAGTACTTAGCAGTACTTACATGTCTGATCACGTCTGATTTTTATTAGCCGTCCGATCTTGCGGGGAATTTTAATTGATTAAATTTAATATGTTAATTACGATAAGGGCATAATGGTTCGGGGAAATATCTTTTCTTGAACCGATCACCTGAGGACCAGATCCATGTCTACTCGATCCAGTTCAGAATCCTCCTCCGATGTATTCGTCGCCGCTCGCCGCTCCTGACCTTCTCCGTCCTCGACCTGCCTGGTGAGAGGAATAAATTCATCGTCCTCGTCCTTCTCCGTCCCCAGCCCCCCACACCGTCACCGAAGAAGAAGAAGGCCGGATCTGCGCCGGCTGAATCGGCGGCGACGTCGGCGGGCGATCCCATCTCTTCGCGCGTACCATCATTAAGGTATGAATCCGGCTTGGCGTTCTGCTCGTTCTCTTGGCCGTTGCGCCCCTCCACCGTGCATGCAGTACAACCTCAACCCCACAAGATCCGGGTAATTTAGCAGTATGCGAGATTTGTACGGACTAGAACAACGAATGGAAAGCTTCATCGTGGCATAGTTTCTCTTGAGTTAATCGCATCATGTTAGTTTAACTAAGATGTTGAGGGCATTGCTTACTTCCTTTGGTACCGCAGAAAAAAAGTGACATACTTGACGTTTGAGATGAGATATACTAAAGGAAGATGAGATACTGGTTCCATAGTTGACTTAATTTAGTTTATTAAAGTCATCATCACTTTAGGTTTGCATAGTGCATGAAATATAGTTTAAAGGAAGATGAGATACTACTTGTTGGACGTTGATGATTGGTTTCCCTCACATGTCAAACGAGCAAAGTCTTTTCCATGCACTTGTCTTTGCCTATGAGCTATTTTACACCTGCAACATTGATAAACAGAAAGATGTTGATGATTGGTTTCCCTCACATGTCATATGCAGGAAGACATGGCGTATGCAAGTGATGAGAGTATGTTCGAGTATCTAAATGTTGTCAGCAAGATGTTTGATAGTGAGGCTGAAGGCTATGAATTCTACAACAAATATGCTCTTGAAAAAGGTTTTAGTGTGAGGAAAAGCTACGTTGAGTGGGATGGATCCAACAAATACATAATTTTAAGGAAAATTGTGTGTAGTCGTCAAGGGTTTCGCGAAGAGAAGCACATGAAAAGAAAGATGGAAGATAGAAAGAGGAGGCCACGAAGTTTAACTCGTGTTGGGTGTAATGCTAAATTGGTCATTACGAGACAGGAGGAAACCGGTCGGTGGTTTGTCAAGGATTTCATCGATGAGCACAGCCATCCTCTAGCCCCACGGGATCTTTCTTGTCTGCTGCGTTCGCACAGACGAATTAGCGATGAGCAGAAAGCGGACATTGCGGACATGGAAAAATGTGGGATCCGCAAATACCGTATTATGGATATTTTGTGCTTTCAATACGGTGGATTTGATAAGGTTGGATGCATAAAGAGGGACATTTATAATTTCTGCCATGCTAATAAGCAGGAGACAATCAGCGCCGGTGATGCTAATACGGTGATCATGCACATGATGGCGAGGCGAGAGCGAGATGTGGATTTTTTCTTCAAGTACTTGGTAGACGAGCATGGCCATCTGAAGGGACTGTTCTGGGCTGATAGTCAATCGCGACTTGACTACGAGGCTTTCGGAGACGTCATTGTTTTCGATAGCACATACAGAACCAACAAATACAATCTGCCATTCGTGCCGTTTGTCGGGTTGAATCACCACCGGAGCACTGTCATTTTTGGCTGTGGTATAATTTCTCATGAAACAAGCCAGGCATACGAGTGGATGTTGCGGACCTTTTCTGATTGCATGGCACAGAAGCATCCGATATCTGTGATCACAGATGGGGACCTTGCAATGCAGAGAGCAATCAGGGTGGTCTGGCCAGACTCAAACCATAGACTATGTATATGGCACATTCAGCAGAACATTGTACGCCATCTGCATGATGACGACGTAAAGGAGGAATTCAGATCTTTCATTTATGATACTTCTTCCATTGAAGAGCATGAGATAGAATGGATAAAATTCTTACAACGGAATAAATTAACCAGTGAGGAGTCTTGGCTGCATCAGATGTATCAGATGAGAAAGTTGTGGTGTGCTCCATATCTTGAGGGGCGTTGTTTCCTAGGATTGAGCAGCAATCAGAGGAGTGAGAGCTTGAACTCTGTGCTACATACGCATCTTGAGGGTAAGATGTTGTTGTTTGAAATGCTAGAGCACTATGAGCGTTGCCTTGCGTCGCGACGGATTAACGAAGCTCTCCAAGACGTCGAAGCCTTGCAGTCCGTTCCATTTACAGAGGAAAATGCTTCGCCGCTTGAGAAACACGCCGCAACAGTTTTCACACCTAGTGTCTTTAAGATGGTCTTATGGAGCATAGATGCTGTCAGCAAATGTCAGATCAGAGAGATACTAGATGGATCAAAAGATTCCACTTATGTTGTGTCCAAGCAGGAAAAAATGGATAAAAAGTTTGGAGTGCACATTGAAGATCAAGGAGGTCTTTTGCACAGGGTGAGTTGTTCTTGCCGTAAGCTAGAATGCGCAGGCACACCATGTTCCCACATTTTTTTTACATATTGGGGATTTTAAAACAAACAATTCTGCCCAGTTGTTGCGTTCCCACTAGGTGGACTATGAATGCAAAATGTGCATACGCACCTACCAGAAAAAACCAGATGTATGACTATTCGGTAAGCCTGCAGAGGTACCGCGAGTTGCGGAATTGTAGTCACGCCGCAAGTTTCAAGGCATGCCACTCTGATGAGGACTATCACCGTCTAAAGATGCTTTTGCAAGCACAACATCATGGCAAGCAATCAAGTTTTGAACAAGCTGACAGCAAGGAGTCAACTAATGCTCAGCATAACAGCATTAGGTTTGGCCCGTTGATGCCGCACTCGGAGAAAGTTGATAAGGTTCTGGATCCCGTGCATGTGCCAGGCCGAGGTGCACCGAAGAAAAGGCTGCAGGCAAAGACAAAGAAGTCAAGATCACAGAATATCTGTGGCTATTGCAAGAATCCTGGTCACAATCGACGTAAATGCGCTAAATTGCTAGAGGTACGAAATATGTTCATATTTATTTTTTGCATGTGTTTTACTCATAATTGATGTCCATGTGATTTATTCTATTCTTCTGTGTAGGATCTCGAGGCTGAACTGTGATGTCTACATACAGCATGAACTGACGATGAGCCAGAGAAAGTCGTGTGCCATTCAGCTTTGTGTGACGTGGTCTTTACATTCTATTTCATCGTGACAGTAATTTAGTGAAGTGCGGTTGTACTGCCATGTTACTGTATTAGTTCGACATCTTTCGTTTTCATTTTCTGTGTGTATCATTTGATGTCCAACTTTAAGAATGATGATGTATTTCGAACAGGAATAAGGGCTAGCATGGAGCACTTGTTATTTTCGAGTAGAATAATTTTTGTGATGTATTTCTGCACGCACGCACGGCCGCCAGACGGATCTCCCGCGCGATCCCACGGTCTGCATGGCTCATGCATGGCAGGCCGTTTTCCTACGTCGACCCAAACACCGGCCCATCCGAGGTTGCAGCTCCGGACGGCCCACGTCGCGTACGATCTCGCGCGTTGTTCTCGTGTAACTAAAAATAGTCCCACCTCGCCCCTCGACCAGCTCCTTTACCTGCTTAAATACCTTCATCGAGGTGATTTTAGCAAGCGTTGGTCCTCATTGTAGGATGAATATGATTCTTCACCCTTACTATGGTTGTCATGCATATTCATAATCATCATGCATATTCTTCATTTAGAGATCATTAATGACTGACGTATTTTTTAAATAAGCGGGGCCCAGTAGGGTGTGCTTGGAAATATTTGAGAAACCTCCATGCACGTTCATCTTCGCTGCATGCAAATCGGGCGGCAGCCGCTGTGCCAGCAGCTGTCAAGGCCTTGATGAATCACTATTCACATGCAGGTCCCCGACTCTTGCATGCAGGTGCCTGGTTTTTGCATGAAGGTCCTTGGGTCGCATCATTGGTTGAGGAAGTATCTCTAGAGTTTTCGAACTGACATTGCCCACCACCTCTTCCAAATCACCCAAATCACCTCCTCCAAATCACCCCAATTTTCTTGTACATGGTGACCCATATGTGCCAAACATGTCTATGAAAGAAATTTTTGAAAAAATTATTTTACAATGCCCCCTTGAGGCATAGACCGATGTTTTTCAGCAGTCAGTCTAGAGGGCATTATAGATTCAAAAAAATTCAAAAAAATACAAAGCCTTGGAAACCTAGCATTGTTTGTGCAAGAGATCATGTGTGCCAAAATTGAGGTGATTTGGAGGTGGTCGGAAAAATGCCCGCATTCCGGAGGGACCATTTGTACTTAAGCCAGTTTTTGAAAAAATGTGAATTTTTCCACCACCTCCAAATCACCCCAATTTTCTTGTACATGGTGACCCACATGTGCCAAACATGTCTATGAAAGAAATTTTTGAAAAAAATTATTTTACAATGCCCCTTGAGGCATAGACCGATGTTTTCAGCAGTCAGTCTAGAGGGCATTATAAATTCAAAAAAATTCAAAAAAATACAAAACCTTGGAAACCTAGCATTGTTTGTGCAAGAGATCATGTGTGCCAAAATGAGGTGATTTGGAGGTGGTCAAAAAATGCCCGCATTCCGGAGGGACCATTTGGTCTAACTTAAGCTAATTTTTGAAAAAAGGTGAATTTTTCCACCACCTCCAAATCACCCCAATTTTCTTGTACATGGTGACCCACATGTGCTAAACATGTCTATGAAAGAAATTTTTGAAAAAAATTATTTTACAATGCCCCCTTGAGGCATAGACCGATGTTTTCAGCAGTCAGTCTAGAGGGCATTATAAATTCAAAAAAATTCAAAAAAAATACAAAACCTTGGAAACCTAGTTTTGTTTGTGGAAGAGATCATGTGTGCAACATGTCTATGAAAGAAAATTTTGAAAACAATTATTTTACAATGTCCCCTTGAGGTATACACTGATGTTTTGAACATTAAATCACGGTGTGTACAACTCTAGCTTGTTCTTGCCAAAATGAAGCATGATGGACCGGCTGCAATGGAAAAAATGGTGACAAGTGCAAAAAATGAAATATGACAAAAAAAAGCCCGCCTACTTGCCCGCTTTCACAATTCAACGGCCTGCATACGACTAGAAACCCAATCATTTATTGGGCCAGGATGCAGAGGCCCGCCAGATTGTGAAAACAGGTTGCAAGTAGGCCCCACAAGGCAGGGACGGAGGCGGTTAGGCAATGTGCTGCCCGCTTTAGAAAGGAACTTGAGAGGGAAAGCTCAGCCCGCTATATAAACCGGTGCTAGCTCCCCTCGCTGGCGAGGTGGGACTAAACTCCCTGCACCCCTGGGATGTGCCCGGCGCAACGCTCGCTTGGCCCTAATTCGGGTGGGCCGTTCCACGCCAGCCTCACCCGCTGGGTCGCTGGATGGACCGTTGGGCCATCTCGTTGTCTACGCCTGAGGCCTGCATGCATGGGAAGGGCGGTGACGTGGGTTTGCATGCGCGGGTGGCGGACGTGCATGCATGCGAGCGAGGCGATTAAAACCTTGTTTTCATCAACGTGGCAATTAAAAGCTTGGTTTCACACTTTTTTGATCCACCCGCATCTATTCAACGTGGCAATTAAATCCTTGGTTTCACACTTTTTTGATCCACCCGCATCTATTCAACGTGGCAATTAAAGTGGCATATGGATCGTTCGACGCGGCTAGTTTGAACGTAAGCGCGGTCGGTTCCCTTCCCTTCCCCTTTCCCTATTTAAACCACCAGCCCTCACCTTCTGCACACATTCATTTGCGCCGCCCTTCTCTTCTTCCCCAAACCCAGAGCACTCTCTGAGCGATCCGCGAGGATGCAGTACAACGGCCCCACCTACCGGCTCCCACCGACCGTGCCGGAGAGACAGTATCCGGCCGACATCATCGTGGAGAGCACGCTTCGCGTGTGGGCGTTCTCACGCTGGAGGGGTGCAAGGGGCTTTGCCCAGTGGTTCCTCCGTGCGGGCTTCGCCCACCTCCCGGCGGGCTCGCCGGTGATGTTCCGACTGGATGAAGTGCGTCCAAACTCCTGGTCTCCGCCGATAGGGCTCATCGTCACCTTCACCAACAGATTTGATGCATACTACCTCTTCGGCAAGGTGTTTTGGTGTGGATGCGAATTCATCGCATTCACAACCCACAACATCTTCACAAACTTCGACCGCGTCTTCCCCACCCGCGACGGTATGCACACCCTCCCCTACTACATCGGCGAGGACGGGATGGAGAGGAGCACTGGAGAGGAGGCGCAGTGAAGATGGTGGTGAAGGCCCGGTCTCGTCAGCTTGTCTTGCCCTAGCGTGTTAGGGCAAGTTTTTTATCTTTTAAATATTTCTATTAAATCATGTCGTTGGTTCTACCGTGAACTTTATCTATCCGAACTATGTTATGATTTCTACCCGTCTATTTGATATGTCGTTGGTTATCTGTGTTTTGCTTGCTATTTCTATCTTCTTCCCTTGATATTTCTATCTTATTTGACGTCAAAACCAACAAGTTTTGGGGTTAGCTCAGATTTCACGCAGCCCACGGGGGTGTGCTTGCGCGCTTGATGGAAAAAATTGGTGTCATTCAACTTAGCCGTTCGGGTAGCAGGGGATGTTCCGTCTGGGAAGACGGATTTTTTCGGCATGCTTGAAATGGACCCAAAAATTTTCGAAACCCTTGTACCAACATGACAAGCATCCATGCCAACTGGAAATTGTTTTTCGACGTTGTATGGTTTTGTAGGCTATAATGATTACGAACACGTGTAGATGAAAGGCACGAAAAAACAGTTTGAACAAAGACAACATAAATGGTTCTTTACAAGTTTTATAGATGGAAAGTTCTTTAGATGCAATGCCATCTCACAAACAACTCAGAAACAACTGTATGATTGATCATAAAACACATGCATTGTTGTTCAAAGAACTGTCTCATGAATAAATTGTACCATAATTGCGAACATAGTGTGAAACAGAAAAAAAAATTTGCAACAAAATAATCCTGGTTTGAAGCTTAAACTGGTTGAAAAACAATTGAGCCTACTCCATATGGTCTTCTGCACTGCCAAAATCCAGTGACCTCTTGCGTTGCGACGTTGGAGATTGCGTCGGGCTTGGCGACGACCCATGTGCTTCAATCTTTTTCTCTTTAACATCAATGTAACCATACAACTGAAGTTGTTCTTGTTCTTTCTCCGCCATCTCTCTAGCAAGACCCTCCATTTCTTGGATTCTCACTTCCTGTAGAAAACCATAGGAATTGTATTAGGAAGGACTCAAAAAAGACGTAGCCATAAACTAGATGCATGTAACATGTAAAATTTGAACCTTTGGGTCAATGTCATACTCGGGATAACAACCCGTAGTTCTATTGTACACAATGTACAGGTGACATGTCTTGCTGCCATTTAGATCAGAAAGCATTTTTTCTACATCATCTGGTCCTACAATCAAGGACATTCCTTCTGGCAGCTTCCACGCAGACCCGGGTAAGAAGTAGTACAGTTCTGCTCCCAGTTTGCAACCAAAAGAATCTCTCATTTCACTCATAATGAGATCGTAGGTCACTTTGGCGGGTTCAAAAATTCTAACTTTTGCCGGCTGTTCATCAAAGTATGCTCTCGGGACATGTGACATCTCATCATCCCTACTAACAAAAAATTCCATGACCAACACCTAGTATCTCACATCAGAGTTAATACATTCAATGAGTAAAGGGGCAAACATAATTTTTTATGTGCATAGCAACATTGCAGCGTTGTTACCTGCTTTTGTGGAATGTATCCTTCATGTGGAGTGACTGGGGATTGTTCCATCTCAAACCTTCTCACCTTGTTATGTGGAATGTATCCTTCAGGTGGTGTGACTGGGGACTCTGTCATCACATGTTTCTTATCCTGCGCATGAAACGTCGACGATGGGTTTAGGCACAAGTTTTAAAAGGTCATACCATATCTTGGGTATGTCATCGTTGCGAGGTACTTACAAGGGGAGAATTGAAGATATGTTGTTGGGGTGGAGTGATGTGGCATTGAACGGGTGACTCTATTGCAATGTCTCGAGTGAATGGCGACTGTGCCGTCTCATGATGCTTAGCCTACATACAATCGCCGACATAAGGTTGCCACAAATTGATGATGTTTGTATCATAGAATACGTGCAGAATCAGTGCGAGATACTTACAGGGGGAGAATAATTGAAGACATGTTGTCGGGGTGGCCGTGAGATCGCACGGTCTTCTAACATATGTCCTTCCAAGCAGACCTTCTCCAGCATGGCCTTATAATCCATGTTCGACCGCTCCTGTAGCAGCTTACTGTCCATATCCGCATGTGCCTGCAACACATAGGCATCCATCCTGACTCGCTCTATCTGTATAATACTGTCCACAAGCTTCCGGTCCTTCTGCAACGTTTGATGCATTTCCTTGTAGCCAAGGAAAACCTTTTTTTCCATGTCCTTACAGTCCCGCTTATACTTTTCTTCAATCTCAAGACGCATCTTCGCCATCTTACGGGAAAACTCCTCATGCTCCTCCTTTATCATCCTGTCCACGTATGAACGTTCTTTTTTGAGTTTCTTATCTACCTCATCGTGATCCTTTTGCACCTTCAAGTCGATCTCCCGGCGCGCTTCATGCAAAGACTTGTCGTACTCCGCACGGTTGTTATGCGCCTCTGAGACCATGGTCCCTACAGCAACACATATACCCATAGTATGAAAATTGTATCCACAACCTCATCCAACTAATTCCTAACAATACCACCGAGAAAATATATTCATAACCAGTTAGTACAATCAACTACTACAAACTATCAGTCAAAAAGCTCTTGCATGACATCCTGTACTCCAATTACACCAGAACTACTCAACTATGGCAAAAGCTGTATTTTCTAATCTCTTCGGAAATGACTTCTTGGTCGAATCAATGGAAAAAATAATCAGCACTGCAATCGAAGATGGGAGGGACTGCAATCGAAGATGGGAGGAGCCGTGGAGGAGACCTTTTTAATCCGGCGTCGGCGTGGTCGCTTGAGAAGCGATGGCGCGATCCCGGCGATGGCTATGTGAGGAGAAACAGGGTAGATGGGGGTGGTTAGGATAGGGTAGATATGCGGTAGAATGGGAAGGTATATATCCGTGATTGTAGGGTTAATTAGTTATTTTGAAGTAATGCGCTTCCATGCAAGTTTTTTTTAACGAGCGTGATCTTTTGGGGGCTTCCAAAACATGTGCACTGACCGCGGGTCCAACCACATATCACAGAAGCCCAAGCCATCGCCGTGCCCGTGCCAACCCGCGGACCACCATTGCCTCCCTTTCCCTTGCCCCACCAAATTGTTATTCTTCTCCGGTGACGAAGCCTGCCATCGCGGGCGGACGGTGAGAGACGAGAGATGTCCATGTCCAGTTCGGCCTCTCCGTCATCATGGCCGCAGTATGGTTCACTGTCGATGACCAGATGCCCCGACTGCCCACGCACCGCGCCACTGAAGTGTTTGACAACCATATCAGAGAAGAATGGAAACCATGGGCGGGAATTTGTGAAATGCGAGAGCAAACCAGAAGCGGGGAAGGTTAAATCTATGTTCTGTTGTGTCTTTTTGCTATGAACTCTGACCCCAGATTTATTTTTATTTCCTCAGAATTGGGATTTAGGGTTTCCCTTCCCTTTTTCAGAAGCTGAAAACATGCAAGCATTTTGAGTGGCTGGATGAATACGTTGAGAGGCTTCTAACGGATGGCTTAATTGATTTGAGGCACGGGGCAACCCTAGAGCTAGATCTGCCATCGGCGGTAGATAATAAGGGCTATGCCAATGTTCCTCCGATGGTGGCGGATGCGGAACTCAAGGTGGAATTGAAGAAGATCAACAAGAACTTAAGGCAGTTGATCGATCTGAAGAAGCACGCAAATCTAATGGCCGCAGGATTTTATTTTTCAATAATTGTTGTGGGATTTGTTTACTTGTTGATCATCAGTCGTTAGAAGTTGTTAACAATTTTTTTCAGTCAGCTTCTGTATAAGTTTCTGTATAAGCAATGTTTACTTGTTGACCAAGGAAAAGCTCATTTGAAATCTATTGGAAAGGACAAATGTTATTGAAAACTGATTTCTTGTTTCCAAAATAAAATTTAGCAAAGAGAAAATAGCTTATTGTTATGTTAGCAAATTTGTAACTTATTGTTCTCTAAAAAAGGAAGAGCCATAAATTCCTTCCAAGAATTTCCAGAAATAATTGTCAACCCATTTTCGTTGGTAATTACGAGATATGTTTGGCGCAATTAGTGGCTAACTGGTTTTTCTTTTGAGGAATAGTGGCTACTTGGTTTGATACATGCCAAACGTTACGTTCAGATTAGTTGCATTATTTTGTTCATTTTTTACCCAAAAAATCTATACAAAGTGTTAATTGGACAATGTGAACAATGTGGCACGAAGGTTGTCGGCCGAGCCAATGGATGGACCGGATCGATGGTATCGGATGGAATCCATAGTAAACCAACCTAAACCCTAAACCCAAAAAACCAAAAAACCTTGAACCCTAAACCCTGGTAACCCTAACCCCCCCCCCACCCACACACACACACACACGAAACCGTAAAAACATTCAAAATTTTGCCCCACATGGAAACCATTATGCATGAATTCTCTATGGGGTCATGGGATGCCATGAAGAAAGTTTGGGATCATTAGTACATGTACATGCAAGTACGATCTCTGACACACGCATTTTCGGTCCCTGTACATGTACATGTAAACCAACCCAACATCGATCCGGTTCAGTGGATGGATGCATGCTCTCTGTGGCACGAAGTATGTCGGCCGAGCCAGTCGACGGACCAGATCGATGCTACCGGAGGGATTCCATTGTAGGCCAACGGTCGACCTATGTCCGGTGTGTGTGATAGGTCCACTGTAAGACAAACATAGTTCCGTCAACCCTAAAACCCTAAACACTGATAACCCTAACCCCCCCACTAAACCGTAAAAACATTCAAAATTTTGCCCCACATGGAAAACATTATGCATGCATTCTCTATGGGGTCATGGGATGCCATGAAGAAAGTTTGGGATTATGCACGCAAGTACGATCTCTGACACGCGCATTTCCGGCCTAGCATGTCAACACCCCGAAAGCACTAGCTGGCTTCCTCACCTGTATGAAACCAACCCAACATCGATTCGGTCCAGTGGATGGATGCATGCTCTATGTGGCACGAAGTTTGTCGGCCGAGCCAGTCAACGGACCGGATCGATGCTACCGGAGGGAATCCATTGTAGACCAACGCTCCACCAATGTCCGGTGTGTGTACATGCATTCTCTATGTGGTCATGGGATGCCATTATTAAGAAAGTTTGGGATCATTAGTACATGTACACGCAAGTACGATATCTAACACGCGCATTTTTGGTCCCTGTACATGTACATGTAAACCAACCCAACATCGATCCGGTTCAGTGGATGGATGCATGCTCTCCATGGCACGAAGTATGTCGGTCGAGCTAGTCGACGGACCAGATCGATGCTACCGGAGGGATTCCATTGTAGGCCAATGGTCGACCTATGT
Source organism: Triticum aestivum (assembly GCF_018294505.1). NCBI lineage: Eukaryota > Viridiplantae > Streptophyta > Magnoliopsida > Poales > Poaceae > Triticum > Triticum aestivum. The sequence goes on from NC_057810.1 coordinate 654,917,332, forward strand.
CCGGTGTGTGTGATACGTCCACTGTAAGACAAACATAGTTCCGTCAACCCTAAAACCCTAAACACTGATAACCCTAACCCCCCACTAAACCATAAAGACATTCAAAATTTTGCCCCACATGGAAAACATTATGCATGCATTCTCTATGGGGTCATGGGATGCCATGAAGAAAGTTTGGGATTATACACGCAAGTACGATCTCTGACACCCGCATTTCCGGCCTAGCATGTCAACACCACGAAAGCACTAGCTAGGTTCCTCATCTGTATGAAACCAACCCAACATCGATCCGGTCCAGTGGATGGATGCATGCTCTATGTGGCACGAAGTTTGTCGGTCGAGCCAGTCAACGGACCGGATCGATGCTACCGGAGGGAATCCACTGTAGACCAACGCTCCACCAATGTCCAGTGTGTGTACATGCATTCTCTATGTGGTCATGGGATGCCATTAAGAAAGTTTGGGATCATTAGTATAGGTACACGCAAGTACGATCTCTGACACGCGCATTTCCGGGCTTGCATGTCAACACTCAACCCTAAACCCTGATAACCCTAACCCCCCCCCCTAAACCCTAAACCCTGAACCCTGATAACCCTAACCCCCCCTCTAAACCCTAAACCCTGAACCCCTAAACCCCTAAACCCTAATAACCCTAAACCCCTAAACCCCTAACGAGTTGACAAGATTTTCTTATTTTTTTTATATCATTTATCCAAATCTCACATAACTCACGCGGCCCACCCCTCCCTAAATCCCGTGATTACAGCTCCGCATTGTAACCACCCGGGCCGTCCGCACCTCCCACGACCGCTGCAAGATCAGATCGGAGACATCGGTCGCCCATGGAATACAGGAGTCGGCGGCCACCACTCGCAGCACACCGCCAACGTGATCTGAGGGGTCGGACGTCAGTGTTCTTCTCGCCGCCTCCTCCTGGCGTGAATGCGCCGTTTTTCCTTTGCACCGTCGACCGCGCTATACCGGCACTTATAGTTTGCGACGCACTAACTGCCGCCATCTACTCGGCGGCACCGTCCCCGAGATAAGGTATTACCTGATCGTAACTCTTTATAATCGATGTCGGCCGCTCCTTTAGTAGTTGAACCCTCATAGGTTTTGCACCCAAATAGGTTATGTGCTTAAACCCATAAGTGGATCATATGTTAAATGACCCAGTTAATTTTGTTAAAATTAATTCGCTGCTAATTTTGTTATACATTTTCCAATTTTGTTCAGATTAATTGAGCCGGATTTTATCATTGCATACGAGCCAGCAATGTCAGTTTCAGATACAAACCTTCATAATGGAGAAAAGCCCATCTCCGAAATTACCGATGCGGTAAGTAATTGACTGTTTGTGTATAATCATTTCGTACACATCATTCATGTGTACTCAGTATAACTTAATGGCATGTAACAGGAACTCGCCGAAAAGCATGGTCATATGAAGTTAGTATGCTCACAGACAAGGTTCGGAAAAACCATGAAACTGTTGTCACCAGATCACAAAAAGTACATCATATCAGAAAGCAGTCTTGGCAGTCTAACCCAGATGCATGAAGTGACGCTACGGCGCATAATGTTGGTTAGACTAGCCAAGAGCATAGATATGGACACGCAATCCATTAACATTGGTAAAACACCAATTCCTATAACAAAAGAGGACGTGCAGTGTATATTTGGCATTCCGATAGAAGGGGAGGATATAGAGACACATCTGGAAATGTAAACCGACACAGAATTGTTTACCGCCTATGCAAACAATGGGCAAATTTTGATTGCTGACCTTGAAACGGCGATCCGAGCTTCCAAAGCCCCAGACGGCAATTTCCTGAGACGGTTCATTCTGTACGCAATTGGTACTGTTCTAGCACCAACAGCACAACATTATGTGGACTCGAAATTTCTCAACCTTGTTACAGATCTTGAAAACCTTCGGAAATTTAACTGGGGATGTTTCACACTTAATCAATTCTTCAAGTCCGTTCACAAGTTTAGAAATCGAGATCACATAAGTCTACAAGGAAATCTAATTCTGCTCCAGGTTAGTGCTAGATCACTACTTAATGTCCTTTAATTATTGTTCTGTTGCATATCTGTATGGTGATGAACTAATTTATTGTGTAGTATTGGTACTGGGAGCACGTGCGTAGTGGCCGATTGATGTATGCTTCTAGACCCCCTCCATTGATCGCACGATGGGACAAAATGATGGCTACTTTAAGAAGCGATGCTTACGAGAAAGGAGGTCTTCATAACGGGCTGGTACCTATCTACAATTGAACTTTCTATATCCGATTTTTTATTTGGTACTAATGGTTCATTATATTTTATAAAAAAAGGCTATCCTGGAAATTTGTGCTCCTCAACGACCGTCCGAGAATTCAAATAATTTTCCAAGAAAAATTGATGAACATGTGCATCAACATGATTCGTATCGAGCACCATCACAAGGACAACAATTTAGTAGCCAGCAAGTATGTACTCCAAAGACTATTTGTTTTTGCAATATCACAAATAGGTGTCATGAAACCTCATTCATTTAGCTATTGTTATCAATGGGGTTGTATTTTGTTTACACAGATTGACATGGTAATTGAAGCCATGAATGCACGCATTGGTGATCATGAAAAGAAGGTAGGCAGGAAGTTAATGGAAATTGAGCACATATTTGATGTCAAATACCAGACGCTAGGTGAAGAGTCGATCGACATGAAGACTAAAACTGACACTAATCCTAGGTTGTCGAAGGCCGAGGATGAAATTAAAGACTTAAGGAGGGAACTCCATGTATGTCATACTGTGCATTTTGTATTTTGTATGAATATGTTCCTTCATGTTCATTATTGTTTGCATTGTTACAAGAAATAAAATACGAATTTACAAGCAACCGACAAACAATGTCACAGAAAGGAGGCGTGCAGGTGATCAATATGGCCGAACACATTAATATCTAAAAGTAACAAACTAATGATGAACTACCTTTGTTCATTGTAGGATCAAGTCAATGTGTGCAATTCATCCCTGACAAGAACTCCTAGGGCTAGCCAATTCACGGCAGGGACTTTGAGTACACCAAGTGCAAGACATGTGACGGAAAACAACGAGGAACCACAATTAACTCCGATGAAGCCTATCTTTGGTAATGATTACAAGTTCACGGATGAGGACATAGAGACAGCCGTTTACATCCGCGGAACATACGACCCTGTTGAAATAGTTAGAATCAGAGACATTACCCTCACAGCAGAAAATCTGAAGCGAAATTTGGACGATAAATACATTTATGGTGATGTAAGCCCATTATACTCTATTCTACATCATTACTGCAACAACTGTCTTATTATTGTATGATTGAAAATTTGGCAGGTTATTATGACATATGCTCGCATTAGCCAAATTGAGAATGATACTACCTCAATCATATCCCCTCAAGAAACCTAAAAGCTGTTACAAATGAAGGGGGTGGTTCCTGTTGGACGTGCAGCCTCATGGTTAGCTTGTGTAGCAGAAAAATTTGTAGGGCGCCGAAAGGTACACGTTTTCCTCACTTTCATAGTTCTAGAGATTATGCCTGTCATAGTTGCAATTCTTAGATGCTTGATTGATGCATGTTGTCATAGTTGCAGTTATTTGATGCTTGATTGATGCCTGTCAGGCACAGGCTATGAGATGGGTTGTGCCTGGCCTTGTGTTTTGGAAATTTTCTACCTGAGGTGATTAGATGGTGCATTAGTTTGGTTGTAAATATAGTGAAGGATGTGCTCATGTACTGGGTGTTGTCATGTTAATCAAAAAGAGCTTCTCAAGGGCTGGATTTTTTGTGCTGGATTGGGGCTTCTGAAGGAGAGGGGAAGCGTGGTCGAGGGGAAGGGGCAGTCTATGCTTATTTAGTTTGGGTTAGTTGTGGAATTTTGTTGTTGCTTCAGAGATATTGATAGCATTGAACATCCTCTGCAATGTCGTTGCTTCAGAGATAAAAGCATCTTGGGGTTTTTTCAGATGCTTATTAGATTAGTAGTTGAATTTTTGCTTGTTAGATTTTAATTAGTATGAGGTTGAATACCTTATTTAAGGGGGAATTTAAGGTAAGATAGATGTCATATGATTATTAGATCTGTAGTTCAATGCTGCTGACATTTATGATTATTTGATTTGATCTGTGGTTCAATGATACTGGATGGAAACATATTTGATTTGGAATGCATTAATTTTGATGTGCCAATGAATTGATTTAGATGATACAAGATTCATCTATAGTATAATTTGTTGTTGTTTAGGTAAGTAATGAAGTTTTAGATGTTTGTTGGAGATGTATGCATTTATAGTTGAAGTTGTACCTAATTAACTACTGCATTATGTTAATATGTGTAGGAGCTTTGCTGCATTATCCCAAAAACAGTAATATGTGCATATTGGAATTTGTAGTTGGCTTCTGTAATTAGTATATATTATATGTAAAGTGTGAAGTAAACATTCCAAGGCAGGATCCTAGCAACAAAATATACTATATGTTTCCATTAAGTAGTGTGTGGGGGGGGGGGGGAATTCCCTCAAAAGAAAAGTGTTGGGTAAATTCAGGGAATGTCAAGAATCCAGCTTGCATTTTCATTAGCATTTATGAAGGAAATCATTTGTCTTTTGATTGATTGCTTAGATTCTTTATTTATAAGGAAAGCATTTGGTCACTTGCAACATACCAATGTGGTTCACATTCACAATTTTGTTTGTAATGACATTCTGTTAACTGCAATTCAATTCATTGTAATTGATGTGCTTGTTTGACAATATAGCAGGAGGAGGAGGATCTTGTGGGCAACAATAGGAAGTGGGACAAGACTGGGTTCTACCCATATGACTCTGATGAAGATGAGCCGTACGAGGTAAGGCCTAGTTGAAATGTTATTTGTGCATTGGGTTAGTATTACGTGTTTATAGTTTTTTGAATGCATAATGTATTAATGTCAGTCATTAATGTGTGCAGTATGAATCTGGAGATGATGTGGACGAGGGGAACGTCGAGTCCTTTAAAGAGAAGGAGGTGCAGAAGATCAGGGCCCAAGGATCTGCCATGTACTACAACTGGAGGAAGGACAAGTACAGGTGCCCCTACTGCAGCAAGCCCAAGCCCAGGTCTGGGTTGCAGAAGCATCTGATGGAGCATTGTCGGGCTACATCCATCAGCAGTCATGACTACAAGATCGGGGCTCAGCATTCTGCCCTCCACAAGGTCCTCAATAACCCTAACCTCTAGTCATACATCATGCTGATCATCAGAAGCTGGAAGCCGTACTCATCATCACTATATTTGATGATGTTTTACTTTTGGAAAGCTGCATCTGGGTCTGAACTGGTTGGAAACTACCTCTGTTAATGTAATGTAATTTAATGTATTGTGTGTGTGAACTGGATCTGTGGTGAACTTCCTGGTACATGTGGTGGTAACTTAGAATGCTATCTATATGTGTGGCCTTAACTTTATTGGTGGTGAATGCTTCCTTCATGTTTAGTTGTTGTTTCGATGGTGCAATTATCACAAATGGCGCTTCAGTGTTGCTTCCGACATGCTAATTGTTTTATATGGTAGTGGCGCTTCAGTGTTGCGCCAGGTTGTAGTATGAAATGCTAACTGTTCTATATGATGTGTACTGAAACTGCAGTACTGAAATAATTCAGTGTGCATCGGTGTGTACTGAAATTGTAGTAACGAAATATTTCAGTGTCTACCACTACAACATTGTACCGACATATTTCAGTGCCTACCGGTGTGTACCAAAACATTTCAGTGTCCACCACTACAACATTACAAATTTTGCCTAGGGAAGTACCAAAATATTTGAGTGCCTTCTCATCTCCTCCTCCTCCAGATCTTCCCCGACCTTGTGCTCGCCGATGGGTGCCTCGACGGCTGCGATGGCAGCGGGAGCAGGCACAATGGTCGCTGCACCGCTAGCTTCTGCCGCTACGGCGGACTCAGCCGCTCCACCCACGGCTGCAGCCACGGCAGCAGACTGCTCTACTCCGATTTGGGGAAGAAATGCACTGCTCCTACCTCTTGGAGTTACTGAGAAGCCGCGGGTGCCGATTTGACTTCATACACCCACCCGGCCATCCCCATTCCACGTGGGGACGTGGTGGTCGTGCACGCGGTCGTGCACCTCCTGCGGTTTGTCATCAATTGCTATCGCTCTCACAAGTGGGTCCCCTTGTCATCCACACAACCGCGCCACCACATGTACCACATTTTTCTTTCTCCCGGTCTCTACCACTCCACATCTTTCTTTATCCCCTTCTCGACCAGCGCCACCGCCGCCGCTGCCATCTCCCGACGACCCATCTCTTCGCTGCCGGTGCGCGGCCGCCGCCAACTCCGGCAAGTACGTGAGATCTCCCCTCTTCTTCCCTTCCACAACCGCGTCTCCCTACGGAGGCGGATCTGAGCCGATTGGTTTGGACTGAAACTTAGTTTTTGGATTGGATCTTGATTTGGTTTCTATGGTTTGAGACCAAATCAATCAATTAGTTTGAGCCACCACTACCACCTACTACTGCTCCAAATCCAAGAGCCGATGTTGCCGTCCGGAGCTCGTCGGCTCTCTCGAGCTTTGACGCCATATCTGATCTAGATTCATGATGTGCCCTCGCATATGGCTTTGTCCACGGTTTGAACCTTTGGATTCAATCCAAAAGTTGAAAACGGTTTGGACTGGGTTGGATGACGAGCATGTATAGTTCGGTTTGGTCTAGATTCTAAATGAAAATATCTGGATTGGTTTGGTTTTGATGTGTGCCGTGGATTGGACTGGTTTTATTTTGGATGCCGAACTATTCCCAGGTTTAGATGAGACGGGCATTGCCATTGTCATTGGCATTGCTTTATTACATAGATGATAGAAAATAGATTGATTGGCCATTGCCAGTATAGGTTATCACTATGATTTATCATATGTATGATCTTTGTATTGTACTATGTACAATTCAACTTAGAGTTCAACATGTTCTGTGTAGAATGGAGGAAGCACAATGTGGACGCTGCAACTCACGGTGCCGGACCAGCCTTTCTACTGCCACGCTGTTCGGCATCTACTTCCAGCCTTCTTTTGTTGTTGCAGCGGTAACAATTTATATGAACCTTCTGACAGTACAATCTTTTTGTTTTTTTGCTATTTCTACTAATGTATTGTGTCTGTTATTTGTTTTTATCTTACACAGATCGTACCATGCAATGTGAGATTGGCATTCAATGAGCTCGTCGGAGACACCGTGACCTTCGACGCTCTTGGGGGCCCATACACTATGCAGGTTGAGAAGGGGCGAAAGATAATCCAGATAGGAGGAGATGATTGGGATCGTTTCATCGCCCGCATGTGTCTTAGTGGGGGTGAATTGATCAGCTTCTCCTTCAGAAGAGATAGGCCCAGGATTTCTGTTATCTATCTAAATTTGATTCCGGATAGTGAGGATGAAGTTCATGAGGAGGAAGATGGTGCTGATTCAGATGATGACGATTCAGATGATGATGAGAACCCACTTGTTGAATACATGTATGCCCAAGGACTCAGACTGGGCGACGAGGAAATCGGCAACCTCTGGGACATGCTTCCGCTACGTGAAGACTACCTAGGGAAGCCATTCGTGACCCGCCTCACAAGGACGAATGTTAAATGGCATATCATGGTATGTTACTTAGTGTGGTAATTACATGATATGCATGCTTAGTTAGTGTAGTAGTTCATATGATATGCATGTTGTAGTACTGTGATGAGAGGCCTAGTTTAGAATTCATTTAGTGAAGAATTTTATGACATGCATGTAGTGTAGTAATATGCGATGATATGCTTAGTGTACGCAGTAATCTAATGATATGCCTAATTACTGTAGTAATTTGATGCTTGGCGTATAGTGTAGTGATGTGATGATATATATGCTCAGTGTTGAATCCAATGATATATGTGTCTTGAAGTGTATGCTTTGTTGATAATTGCACGTGACATGATCATATATCATGTCAACTGTTTTCAGAAATTACCTAAGAGGTTACTTGATAGCTGTGGCATCGACCCGGACGAAGAAGGCATGGCTGCTGGACTACGCCTTACCAGAACGGGCTCCATCACCAGCTGTGCCTATGCAGTGGACACGGACGGTCGCACTGTCTTGAGTAGGGCAGGGTGGAAGAAGTTCCTTCGTGCCAAGAATCTTCGGGTAGGACAGGCCATCCTACTCACTGTTGCGAACACCCGTCGCCATGACTTGAGGATGATGATCACCATCCACCTCATTTAGAACTGGGGTGGGCCATGTATCAATGTGAAATGAACTTGTTATGTTAGCTCTTGTTTGCGAGTACTTGTCGTGTATTATCGTACCTATATCTACTCATATCTAGGTACTATTGCTTGTGATGGATTGCAACTATTATTAACTGGTAACTAATGCTCTACTAGCTATGATTATTCCACTGTGTGATGTTTTATAGGCTGTAGTGTGACATGGTAACTGTTATATATGGTAGAGGCTGGTCTCTAAGACCTTGTACAATGCAAGGTGCTTAGGGATGTGCTTCCACTGTGTGATGTTTTGTACGTGCCAGGTTGTAGTATGAAATGCTAACTGTTCTATATGGTAGTGGCTGGTCTCTAATTGGACCGACATGTTGAACTAGTATCAATGGTAGAGGCGTTTCGTTGTGCGCCACATCCAACAGTTCACATAATTAATTATCCAAAGATTAAGGTATCAAACCCTTGGTCATACGAAGCAACATTTCGTTCCTAAAAATTAAGGTACTTCCACATTCAAACTAACTAATACTACAAATTTGAAGGAACTACTTAATACATTAACAACACATAGGGAAGTAACCCTGCTCCAACGGCTTGAGAAAGGACGAACAAAAGCTGAAAGAAGAAGGATCAGCCAGTAGCAGCACCATCAGCCTCGCAGCCTCACAACTTCAGCCAGCCTGGTGAACTCCAGGTTTTTTCCTGCAAAACACACATGGGATGTTGGAGGCAAGAAAATAAATTTGCCAGGGGTCTTGTCATGGCATCTAATCGCACGGAATGCTAGTACAAATGATGGAGAACAAAACATCCAACATGAGCAAATTCATAGGAGTTCTAGATCCATGGATACCATCAAGAAAAAATGCTCAGTTTTAATTCAGACACAAGACTTGGTGAAAACATGCATATTCATATCAGCAACATTGATATGGCATCTTTGCAAGCTTGGGTCAGTGACTTGTCTTGTGTTTCATGGCATGACAATAAATTTTAACAATAAATAGACATGAAATTGATCCAAACTCATGTACAAAGTTAGGCCATATGATGCATGGATTAATTCACAAATAAATGACAAAATGCCAACTATGTATAGAATTTGCAGTACTGAAATATTTCAGTGTGTACCGGTGTGTACTGAAACTGCAGTACTGAAATAATTCAGTGTGCATCGGTGTGTACTGAAATTGTAGTAACGAAATATTACATTGCCTACCGGTGTGTACTGAAATATTTCAGTGTCTATCACTACAACATTGTACCAAAGTACTTCAGTGCCTATCGGTGTGTACCAAAATATTTCAGTGTCCACCACTACAACATTACAAATTTTGCCTAGGGCAGTACCAAAATATTTCAGTGCCTACCGGTGTGTACCAAAATATTTCAGTGTCCACCACTACAACATTACAAATTTTGCCTAGGACAGTACCGAAATATTTCAGTGCCTACCGGTGTGTACCGAAATATTTCAGTGTCTACCACTAGAACATTACTAATTAGTCATAGGGTTCATATGATGCCTAGGGTTCACATACATCATAATCCATCCTCCAAATCCATGTACTCAAATATTCATGCAATTCATTGAGATTAAAATGCCATATAGCATTCCCTCTCTGAGCTATTACGATCAATATCAGCACGATGTAAGCACGAGCAGTAGGAAGATGAGGAGTGGGGAAGCTTACTCTAAACATAGCTACCACCACCGTTCAGACGAGGAGAGCGGCGAGGGAAGCGTGGAGAACGGCGGGGAAGCGAGGTCGCGACCACTGTCCTCCTTATCTTGCTCTTCGGAGTCTCCCGTGACTCGGTTAGAGACTGCACAATCTGCAACGGCACCTCGTGCACGGTGGGTTCCTGATCCAGTGGATGCTCTACCCTGGATCTGAACGCCCACCACCTCCGCCTGGTCCACTTGTTGGACAAATTGGCCTGCTCCATCGCCCAGAGGAGGATCTCGATCTTGTGAATCGGTTGTGCGGGCGGGGGGCAAAGCTTTGCCCTCTCCTTCTTCGTCAAATTCTTGAAAGTGGCCATTGCCGTCCAGCTCATCTGCCTTGTGTTGTCAAACCAAGAACGGATCTCCCTCAACCTGGCCAACTTGACCTGGTCGCCGCCGGCGATCTGCATGAAGTCGGTGTTCTCGCCGCCGGCCATCAGCTCAATCTGCCGATTCTTTCTTCGATGGAAGAGGGGGTGGGGGTGGGGGTGGGGGGTTGCCTGAGTGGAGCGAAGTTGCAGCGGCGAGAAGGAGGAGGTGACTGCGGTGGACTTGGAGGAGAGGGAGGAGATGGCAGCCGATGAGTAATTGTGGAAGTTGTAGCACCATGGCGGCGGTTTTGCATTCGACGAGAGGGGCGGCGCGTGCAAATTTTCCTAGGACTAAACTGCCCCTATATTAAAACGCGTCCCCACCTTGTCACGAGTACCGACCCCACTCGTTTTAGTACTTTCGCGTACTTTCATCGGAGTACTACCCAGTACTTCGTATTTGTCTGCCGTTAGATCGACATGAACGAACGGTTCTAAAAAAGCCCAACCACTCTAAAAGTTGTATTATATTAATTGTGCAAAGCAAATATTTTGCATTAATAATCTCCATTTTATACCAAAGTGCAATATTACCTTTTTTTGGGACTAAGTTAATGCAAATAATATCTGCTAAACTATAGTCATAAATATTTCAATACCTCTTGGTCTCAAGTTCCATTTAAAGGAGGACTAGCTAAGCTTCCCCTGGAACAATTCTTGCATCTCATTCTCTGGTAGTTTGAGACTCATGGGTAACAACTTTAGTCTCTTCATCCTGGTTCTGTGCATTCTACATCTTACCCATGGCATACTTGGAGGTAGACCCCATGCTGGAGATCAGGTGAGTGCGTTTCAGAAATTCCCAGTAATATTGATGCGTAATTTCAAACTTGTTGCATGCATGGTTCAAGATCAAACGGCCTAATATTTTATTTCAGGAGGAGCTTGGTGTCTCTGGTGGCAACTTAAAGCCAATCAATCTGAAGATGGATGGTTTGGATCCACCTCCTGCAAATGTGTCAACGTTCCCTAATTATGGCGTCAGAACTTCCTATGTGAGTATATTAACCCCCTCTGGTTTGAGTTGTTTCCGGCATCAACAGTCTCAAGAACATAGCTTTCAAGGTGACGTATCTTTTTACGTGGGGACGATGACAAAGTAACAATATTTGAGACAAATTGCATATACAGTTACCCAAAGTATTCAACCTGAACATGAACACGAATCACGGTTGTCACTAACAACCTAGATATAGGATGACTGCTGATTATGCCAAACCGCTTATTAAGGAAACATGTCACCTTTCGTATAAAAAATAGATAAAATGATCTAAACCATTATGTTTAATCTGCATGGGGTCGTGATGTTGTTGGGGTGAAACTAAATCACGTTTCACTAAACAGGATCCACCGTGTCAATCTTTTAGTAGATCCATATCTGAAGTTATGGGAATAAATGCTTGGTGTGCACACCTAAATATCCAGATGAAAACACAAACGTCACAATAAACCAAGTTGTTACAAACATTTAAATCAAACTATAGCTATCGAAATCGACACAAATGGAGAAAGTTTATATATAAACATCCTCTACCATACCAAATAGAGCATAATTACATTGGCATCTTCAAGTAAATTCCTTTTCTTAACCAGGATGCAGCATATAAAACACATGTGGCACGGGATTACTATGGGATTGAAGCTACAATCGACGTATATGGTCTCTCTTTGCGTCAAGATCAACACAGTGGAGCTGCCTTGATTATTAAGAATTCGAAAGCGTTCGATCGTAACATGATTGTTGTTGGATGGCATGTAAGTCACTTCCATTTGTTTTGTATTTCATTTTCTTACAAGGCAATACAAGCATGTTCCCAACTAATTTTATTTAATCCACAGGCATATCCATGGCAGTATGGTGGTAATTCAGACGCTCGCTTTTTCACTTACTGGACGGTAAGAACAACACGTCATGCATTTAAAAAAAATGCCTTGGGGTAATTTCTCTTGTTGCTAATTGCTTTAAAATTATTTCATAGAGCGATAACCAAGGATGGACGGGCTGCTACGATTTAACCTGTCCAGGTTATGTTCCTGAGAAAGGTGCCATAGTGCCAGGAACTAAACTGAGCCCCGTTTCGAACCCCAATGGAGCCAAGCAAACCATCAACCTAAAAGTTTTCAAGGTAAACATAATGTATCTTTATCTTGCAAGACGAATTTGTACGAGTTGCAATTCCAGGCCAACCAAATTTTTGGTTTTGGAGTTTGTGTAGGACAAAGCAACGGGAGACTGGCTTGTGCACTGTGGATTCGGGTCGAAGCCAAAGTTAATCGGGCGTTTCCCCAAGACCTTGTTCACCACCTTGGCCGACAAGGCAGATGAGATACAAGCCCGAGGTTTTGTGCTGACTCAAGCTAGTCCTTTGGCCCCGATGGGGAGCGGTTTCCGTCCCAACAACGTGAAAGCTGCGTCGTTCAGCAATATCCTGTTTCTGGATCAAGATGGCAAGAGGTTCGGAGTCCCGCAAGATTTCACGCCCTACATGACGAACAACAAGGTGTACTCCGTGTCTCGGATCAGCCCCAACGGCGGGTTCACCTATGGCGGGCCGTCTGAATGATGATGTTTGTTCACGGTCGATGGCCGGTGCTTTCGCTACATCTAACATTTGAGCTATGATAATACTTGCTTTGATGTCACATTTGCTTGCTTGTTATTTCATCTCGCAACGCTGGCCACTTCGAAGTGATACGCTTTCCCTTTGCCGGCTGCTAGTTTAAAAGCTGAATCAACTCTGACAAAGAAAAAAGCGATTGTTTCGAGTATATAGCAAATACACTCCGTGACATTTTTTTAATGGCATGAAACAATCCTTTCCATGCACTCGCCGTTGCTCTCCAGTGCAATATTGCTTGGCTGGGCCGATTTTTTTACAGGTCGTTTGTTCTTCATCCAAGAGTAGCAGTCATTTGTGTACTCAATTACCTGCGCCAACTGTAATCAATTTATTTGACTGGCAAGCTGCTCGGTGTCCACTAAGATAATTCACATATATTGGTGTTAATTCAGTTTAAATGATGATACTATCAATACAGGTGCGGTGAAGCGCTTACCAGCCTGGTCTCTTATTAATGCCACCATCAAGCTCTGAAGTCTTCAACCTACACATGTACTCCTTCCCTTCCTAAATATAAATATTTTAAGAGATTCCACTATAGCCTACATACGGAGCAAAATGAGTGAACTTATACTCTAAAAGGCATCTATATGCATTCAAATGTAGTCTCCGTTAATCATCCTAACCAAGATCGATTATTGGATTACAAAAATTATTTTTATTTCGAGTTTTATTCTCAGGTTCTATCTGAAGGGTTTGCGATCGTTGTGGAAATCCCATTCTCGCTGCGGGAATTATCTTGTTCGGAAGAAAAGGAAATTACCAAAGTTTCAGAATTTATGCTCTATTCATTCAATATTTCCCTTTTTAGAAGATAGTGGAATCTTAAAAAAGACTTATATTTAGGAACGGAGGGAGTGCATGTTATGTGCCTTCCAAAAAGCAGGTACGGTTGTGGTTGTTGAGGTGTTCACTCACAGCAGGGTGATCTGGTTAAGAGACATGCGTCAAGTAGGCAAAACATCTACCTGATCTGCCCTGTTTGATGTGCAGTCAGACTGAAAATGTTCGCCCTCTGAGCCTGAGCGCCATTCATAGTCTGGCTAAGTATTTCTGATTGCTTGGATAACACAAAATTTACATCGATTCAGAATCTGTGACGAGATGGTGCATTGATGACTGTAGTGTGGAAATAAAGTGAGCAACATCACTGGATCTGCCATGCTATGAACTATTTGGAGGATCGGGAATGACTTAAGCTTTGGCAAATTTACTTGGTCGAATTTGCGGTTGTAAAAAGTACATGTACATCATAACAGCGAACAAACACTGAATCAATCAAAGATCCAACGCCTAGGTAATGAACAGGAGAAACAACAAATATCCAGAACATTTTGTCAAACTGACCTTGCTAGAGAGCAAAAAGGGTCAAAACTTTATATTAAGAATTGGCAGAGGCTGCGCGAACGCGTAACCCCTCTACCATAAATTATGACGTTCACTCTCCCGCTTGGGGAGATGGTAAGCCAGCGCATCCACCAAGTGCAATGTGAACCACTAACCTAGGCCACAGCCCTTCTTGATCAGCCGTCAACCCCGTCCAGGTAAGTATGTTTCAAGATCGCACCATGCCTTGCTTATATAGCCTGTTCCCAGTCCATGACTCACGTTGTCAAGGTGGTACTAAACGAGAGCGCCGTGGTGCAGCCGCACGGTGCAAAGATAGTGAGCCTGATACTTCTATGGGCTTTCAGTGTTGAGGCCCACCTCTTTGCTTCAAAGAAGGTCGATTCCAAAAGGGCTGGGCGCATGCATCCAGTGCTAAAAAAAACATGCATCCAGCCATCTACGCATTCAAGAGCAATAGCATTTGACCCTAAAAGATGAGCAGTAGCATTTGAATGAAATTCGCAAAAAAGTGAAAAAAGAAGTTGCTACTGTTCATGAAATTGATTGATAAGAAAAAAGAGCAGTACTTCCTCCGTCTAGGTGTGTAAGTCATCTTACAAAAATCAAATAATTTCAAAACACTTAGACGCGGTGCATTAACTTCTATCTCGTTTCTTGTTTTTGACATATCAACCAATAAGAAATGAGGGGTGTGCATGCTTTTAATGACTTGAGACTATCAAACACGACATGCAGTGGTTAGTTCATTGCATGCAATACTATTAATTAGCAAATAAACATTAATGTCTCCCATTTTTTTCATCCTCCTTGGTCACGGTACACAACCTAAGATGACTTACTCACCTAGACGAAAGGAGTAGCATTTTCTTCATGTTGCCATATGTAAATCAATTAAATTGTATCACAGAGCGATAATCAGGGACGGACAGACTGCTACGATTTGACATGTCCAGGTTATATTCCTGAGAAAGGTGCCATAGTGCCAGGAACTGAACCGCGCCCCATTTCGACCCCCAATGGAGCCAAACAGACCATCAACCTAAAGGTTTTCAAGGTAAACTTAATGTAGTATCTTTATCTTGCAAGCTGTTACTCATGATGGATTTGTACAACATGCAATTCTAGGCCAAACAAATTTTACTTTTTTTTGGAATTTATTTAGGACAAAGCAACGGGAGACTGGCTTGTGCATTGTGGATTCGGGTCGAAGCCAAAGTTAATCGGGCGTTTCCCCAAGACCTTGTTCACCACCTTGGCCGACAAGGCAAACGAGATACAAGCCCGAGGTTTTGTGCTGACTCAAGCTAGTCCTTTGGCCCCGATGGGGAGCGGTTTCCGTCCTAGCAACGTGAAAGCTGCGTCCTTCAGCAATATCATGTTTCTGGATCAAGATGGCAAGAGGTTCGGAGCCCCGTAAGATTTCACACCCTACATGACAAACGACAAGGTGTACGCTGTGTCTCAGATCGGCCCCAACGGCGGGTTCACGTATGGCGGGCCGTCTGAATGATCACTACTAGAAAAAGGGCTATAGATGGGATTAACATTAATGGCGCACCAGACAAGCGGTGCGCCATTAGTATATACTAATGGCGCACCACCTTCTGATACGCCATTAGAGTTGAACCTACTAATGGCGCACCTGGCCCCAGGGGCGGAGCTACAGGGTGTCCAGGGTGGGCCGCGGCCCACCCTGGAACTTTGTGTCGGGCAGTATGATAGGATATTCGATCATGGGCTGGAGGAAAAAAAAGGCCTAGCAATAGCTTACTAACACTGGATGGTCGTCAGGAGCCCAACCTGGTCCCCGAGTCGATTCTCTGATCTACCTCTACGCGTTCCGATCCGCCTCCAGCCGCGAACAACTTGTTTCGCCGAGTCGCCGTCGCTCGTAGCCGTCGCCGGCCCCTCCAGCCAGCGCCAGGAGCCGCCACGTCCAGCGTCGCCCCGTCCCGCCCAACGAGCTCTTCGTCTCTCTGACGCTTTCCATGGACGATTCAGCACAGTGCTGTAGTGAATCGAGCTCCCACACCGGTCTTCCTCGGCTCCGGCAGAGCACCGCCCGATGAGTAGTGTGCCTTCGTCTTCCCCGGTTCCTCCCGCGGTCTTGGTGACCTAGGTCTGCTCCTGCACCTCCCATCCTCCCACCGGAGCCACAGCTAATTCTACATGATACAAATCAGGAAGGTTTGGATGTACTGTATGTACATGATGAAAACAACAATATGTTTTCCTTTCGCTTGTCCTTGGCACTGCTGAAAGAAAGTTGCACAATTGAAATATCTTGATATATTGGACCTCAAAGCTATAATCTAAATTTTGTGTTCAGAAACATGCAAATTGACTACATAATACAAATTTAAGTTTACTGATTATGAACTGAAAAAAATGCAAATTATTATTGTGGAGTTATTGAAGAATATAATGGAGAGGACCGGAGACATTGCTTCTCTTTTTTGGAGATATGCTTCTTTGAACTTCTCAAGGTATGTGCTATGTAACGTCTTTTATGCAAAACTGGAACTTAATTGAGAACTTACTGATTTAATTGTGCGTGCTATTGGTAAATTAGTTACCTCATTCACATGATTTTTTTTGTTGTCAATATTTTAGAGGTGGACCACCCTGCTGTCAAATCCTAGCTCCGCCACTGCCTGGCCCAAGGTGCGCCATTAGTATCAAAAAAAATTTAACTAGTGCACCTGTCCAAACATACTAATGGCGCATCCAGACTCAGTGCGCCATTACTAGTTGTAACTAGTAATGGCGCACCTGTCGGAAAGTGCGCCACTAATGTTGTTTTTTTTATTATATTTTTTATTCCTTTTTTGCAAAACTACTAATGGCGCACTGTAGGACGGTGCGCCATTATTATGTTTTTTTTTTGCAAAACTACTAATGGCGCACCATCAGGAGGTGCGCCATTAGTAACCTGGATTACTAATGGCGCATTTAGAGTTGGTGCGCCATTAGTAAGTGGGCAGCAACAAGATATTTTGGACAGTCTCTCCTACCCACACTCACTTTCTCCCCACTTCATTCTCTCCACCTCCTCCTTGTCTCGGGTGCCTCCTCTTTTTCACCTCATTTCCACCATAGATTCATTCAATTTAAGTGGTTAAATTACCTTGTTTTGATAGGTAAGTAAGGGGGGAAGCTATATTTATGTTGTTCTCCCTACAACAATGTGCACATGCAATTTTTATGGCATAGCTAGATCTATGTATGTTCGTAGTGTTGCATATGTTTGTGGTGTTGCATATGTGTTTGTGTTTGGAGGTGTACCGGTATTTGAAATGCGATAGTTGCCAATATTTTGCCGGAATGTTGATTCATTTCCGTTTCGGCGAGAATTTTGGCATTAAGCATTCTTTCTGGTCCTATTTTTAGGGAAAGTCATGCCAAAAATTTTCTTGGTTCTAAAATATCGTTTTGCTCTACCCCGCAGGCGACCATGGTCCGCATGATGACCGAAGGCATCGTGAATAGGTTTTTGAGGTCCGCGAAGGCCGAGATGCTTCAAAAGAACGAGACGGAGATAAGATGTCCGTGTCGAAGATGCAAGCTGAAGAGCCTTATTGCGGACCCGGATTCCGGGCAGGTGCGGGACCACCTGCTCTTGCATGGTTTCATGGATGGATATCGGTGGCAAGGTGATGAAGATGACTACGAAGTCGTCCATGGGGGCCGGGCAAGAAATGAGGAAGGGCAGCAAGACAACCACCGCGGCTCAGGCGGGCGAGAAGACGAAGAATCCCCAGGAGATGATCACGACGGTGATGCTGTACACAGTCATCATGTAGAAGATGCAGGACATGATGATGAGGAAGATGCCGGAGCAGACGACGGGCATGATCATGAAGATGATGATGCCGGCGGAGCAGACGACGCTGGACCATCGATGGGCTGGGTGCAGGACCCTCATATTCAAGAGCTGCTTCTCAAGCAGACGGATAACGCAAGAGCTGCCGCCCGAGAGAAAGCCAAGATGGATCAACTTGAGTTAGACGCGGTTACTCCATTGTATGAAGGATGCAGGCCCGAGGATACCCGCCTGAAAGTAACGCTCATGGCTCTGGAGATGAAGGTAAAACACAAAATGACCGACGCATGCTTCGACGAGAACATGTCATTCTGGCACAAACGTCTTCCCAAGGGGAACAAGTGCCCGACCAGTTTGGAGGAGGCGAAGAAAATCATGTGTCCTCTGGATTTACCGCACGTGAAATACCATGTGTGCATGAACAATTGCATCATTTATCGGGACGAGCACGCGGAGTCTACCATATGTCCGGTGTGCGGCGTCACTTGATACAAGAAGAGGAAGAAAGCTCCTCGAAAAGTGGTGTGGTACTTTCCGATCACTCCTAGTCTGCAGCGGTATTTCGCGGACCCTAAGGTAGCAAAGCTCCTGCGTTGGCACGCGGATAGGGAGGAGAAGAAGCGAGAAGATGACGCAAATGATCCGGAGATAGATAAAAAGACAAGATGCTGAGTCACCCTAAGGATGCGAGCCAGTGGCAAGCGTTGAACTTCGAAGACCCAGAATTTGGGAACAATCCAAGGAACATCGTGCTGGGCGCGAGCACCGATGGAGTCAATCCGTTTGGCAGCCAGAGAAGCACACATAGCACCTGGCCTGTGTTTGTGTGGATGTACAACCTTCCCCCTGGTTGTGCATGAAGAGGAAGTACATTCACATGAGTATGCTAATTGAAGGGCCGAAACAACCAGGGAACGACATCAATCTGTATCTAGGGCTGCTGAAAGAGGAGCTTGACACGCTGTGGAAAACGCCAGCCAATACATGGGACGCCGCAGAAAAAGAATATTTCCCTATGAGAGCCGCACTGCTCACGACGGTGCACGACTATCTCGGTTACGGATATCTCGTGGGGCAGGTAGTCCACGGATTTTCTGGATGCGTAAGGTGCATGGATGACACAACGTATCGCCAGCTAGATAGAGATCCCGGGTCTTCGAAAACCGTGTTCATGGGACATCGAAGGTGGCTTCGCAACGATGACCCGTGGAGGAAACGCAAGGATCTGTTCGATGGTGAAACCGAACCCCGAAAACGCCCGTGTACGAGGAGCGGCAAGGAAATAGACAAGCTGTTGAAAAATTGGAAAGACTGCCCACTGCCGGGAAAGAAGCAAAAGGTGCCAGAGCCGGGAAAGAAGCGAAAGGCGCCAGAGCCGCTGCTGAAGGTATAGAAAACGAGGTCTGTTTTCTGGGACTTGCCGTACTGGAAGATCCACCGTGTGCCTCACAGCCTTGATGTCATGCATATCACGAAGAACGTGTGCGAGAGTCTGCTTGGTACCCTGCTCAACGTGCTAGAGAGGACCAAAGATGGGCCGAAAGCAAGGGCAGACTTGAAATCAATGGGCATCAGGCAGGAGCTTCACGCTAATGATGATGATGATGATGATGATGATGATGATGAGGCGAAGCAGGACACAGTAAGTCGTCGCAAAGGCAAAAAGGCCAAGAAGACCGGAAATGACTACCCTCCCGCGTGCTTCACTCTAAGTCAGGAGGAGATCGAGCAGTTTTTCACCTGCCTCCTAGGAGTAAAACTTCCTTACGGTTACGCGGGGAAGATAAGCAGATACCTAGACCCAGCGAAGCAGAAGTTCAGTGGGATGAAGTCTCACGACTGTCACGTGCTGATGATGCAGATACTTCCAGTTGCAATCCGTGGGATCATGGACGAGCACGTCCGTGAAATGCTATTTGGCCTATGCAACTTTTTCGACGTCATCTCTCGGAAGTCGATTGGCGTGAGGCAACTCAGAAGGCTACAGGAAGAGATCGTGGTGATACTATGCGAGCTTGAGATGTACTTCCCGCCCGCATTCTTCGACGTTATGGTGCATCTGCTGGTCCATATAGTGGAGGATATCATCCAACTTGGGCCGACGTTCCTGCACAACATGATGCCGTTCGAAAGGATGAATGGTGTCATCAAAGGATACATTCGCAACATGTCACGTCTAGAGGGAAGTATAGCCAGGGGCTTTCTGACCGAAGAGTGCATCTCCTACTGCATGAATTATCTAGGCATTGAGAACCCCGTTGGTCTGCCCGTCAACAGGCACCTCGGCAGGCTCGCTGGATGGGGTCACCGTGAGGGTCGCCACGAAATGCATGTCGACTTAGAGGGTCGACTCGCCGACTTTGAAAGAGCAAACCTAGTCGCGCTACAACACATAGACGTGGTCGATTCTTGGGTGGTAGAGCACAAAACCTTTATTAAGAAGACGTACAATGACCGAGGCCAACAGAGGACGGACGGAGATATAATCAAAGAGCACAACTCATGTTTCACGCGTTGGTTCAAGCAGAAGCTTCTGTCGTACCCTTTACATGAGGATTCTTCCGCGGAAGAACAACTCATATTCGCCTTGTCACAGGGCGAAGGCACAACCTGATGACCTATGAGGCATACGATATCAACGGCTACACATTCTACACCGAGGCCAAGGACATGAAGAGCGATGGTTATCAGAACTCCGGAGTAATGATGGAATCCTACACCGGTAATGACAAGGACAGATACTACGGAAGGATCAAGGAGATCTGGGAGCTGAGCTACGCTGGAGAGAAGGTCCCGATGTTCCGTGTCAGATGGGCGAAGAGCGTCCTAAAAGAAGACTGGTATTTCACCACCATGGTTATACCCGAAGCCAAATCCAAGACCGCGGGCGCAAACGTCACCGCAAAAAATGAGCCATGGGTACTGGCTTCCCAAGTTGACCAATGCTTCTTCATTACCGACCCGTCAAAGCCCAGTCGTGTTGTCGTGAGGAGAGGCAAAAGGAAGATCATCGGAATGAATGGAGTAGCCAATGAGCAAGACTTCGACAAGTATGGCGACCCGAGGATCAAACATGACGACGATGATGAAGTAGCAGCATACACCACAAGAAGAAGCAGGACCACCCTACCTAAAGGACGTCCGTTCCACAGAAGAACTCCATTTGTGAAAAAAGGGCAAGAAGACTGTGAATAGATAGCTAGCTAAGATCGATTGTATTTAAATCGTAGCCTTCATTTCTCGATTGTATTTCATGGGCACTTTTTGAACTATCATGAATATTTTTAAATTTCATGGACACTTGATCTCGATCCCCCTCCATCTCGATCGCTATCCCACCTCGCCAGATCCGGTCCCCCTCGCCGCCGAGCACCCCCTAGTCCACCGGCCGCCGCTGCCGACCCCCCGCACCCTCGATTCCCCTACTCAACCGCCGCCGCCGACCCCCCGCACCCCTCCCCTACTCAACCGCCGCCGCCGACCCCCCGCACCCCCCGCACCCTCTCCTGCTCCACCGACATTACTGTTTGATGATATTTAAAAAAATTATTACTGTCTTATAAAAAAATATTACTGTTATGATTTAAACAAGTTTGAACATATTTAAACACAAATAAGTATCAAACAGCATTTTAAATGCAAAAAAAAATTGTGGAGCCTGGGAATCGAACCCAGGACCTCCTGGTGTGAGAACTGGCTGCTGACCAGTCGAGCTAGTAGAGGGAGCTTGATGTGGATCAGGTCAGGTGGAAGATAACCTGTTGGCTCGAGCAGAAATCAAAAAAAAATACTAATGGCGCACCAGGGCGAGGTGCGCCATTAGTATGGATGTACTTATGGCGCATCGAGGTGTGGTGCGCCATTAGTATTGTGCCGCCCCCATACATACTTCCTCCCCGGCCCAAACCTATCCCCTCTCTCTCCCTCGCCCTCGCCCTTGATCCCCTTCCCCTCTCCTCTCCCGACGCCGCTACCCCGCCGCCTCGACGCCGCCCCGACGCCGCCTCGACGCCTCGACGCCCGCCTCGCTCCTCCTCCGGCGCCTCTCCGCCCAGCCCAAGCCCAAGGCCGCTCTGCCTCCACCTCCTCCGCCTCCGCCGTCGGACGAGGGCGCCACAGCGTGGGCCCGTCGCGCGGCCGCGCTCTCGCTGCTGGGGCTCACCGGCGCCGTCGCCTTCAGCGACCTTATCGTCCGCAGCAAAGGAGCCCCTCCACCGCCCGCAGCCAAGGAGTCGAGTCGACCGCCACCGAGGAGCCGCGTCGCCAACCGCCAGCGTGGAGTCGACCATCGCCGAATAACCCTGTCGTACTTCCTCAAGATCCAGGGCGCTGTAGGTAAGATTCAGGCCGATATGGTCACTCCTCTGCTTCTCTGACTACCGGTAGTGCCACCTGAAGCTTCGATCCAACGCAGGGTGACGCTGTCTGCAACCAAGGAGCCACCTAGCCCTCTACATCAAGAAGTTCTCCTTCCCTTTGTCTTGCTTCGCCCCCAAATCCAGCCCCTGCAGGTAAGCGTGAAAATAGATCCCTTTTTTCTTTTCCACTTCATATGTTATTTCTGGTTTCCCCGTGAATGTGATTGCCCATTAAATCTTGTTGGCTCAACGATGAACTAAACAAGATCATGTCAGTTCGTTTGAGATTGGAGATTTCACAGTGCTAACCATCCATCTCTCATGTTATAATTAGGGTAAATTAAGTATTTAGTTGATTTCTGGATAGACTGAAGTATATATATTTTACTAACCAGTGTTATGTGCTATGTTATTATATGTTTATGTAATTCTTCTAGTCCCATCTACATTGTTTATTCACATAGCTATATTGCAACTCTTTGTTCTTGATTAGCACCTTCAAGTTATTTTAATGTTGTTTTTGTTGCTGTTGATTTGGGATGTGTTCTTAATCGCAACTTTGATTAGAGCACTTGGTGTTCAGTAGTTAATCCCTTGTGTACTGCCTCTTGCACGCTCCAAAAGCTATGTAGGCTAATTCAATTTAAATTTTGTACTTGGGACTGAGTACATCATCTTACTATGGCCTCTGATGATTAAAAAAATATGATGATTACTTAGGCTGCGTTTGGCTACTCAGTATTTTTGGAGTTTTAAAAGAATACCATGGTTTTTGAAAAAATCCCAGTTTTAAATACTTTGACGTGTTTGGTTTTGACAAATACTTTAGTTTTACAAACCGTGGTATATCTAAAACCATGGTTTTTTTGCTGTATCTAAAAAAGAGGTCTCAACCTCTTTTTTGTAAACTGAGAAACACTTGCTCGAGTCCATGTTCTTCCGGTCCTCCTCACCCATCTCTTCCGCAGCCACAAAATTAAGATTACCACCTAGGAAGCTTGACTACTCTGTCGCTGATGTCTTCAATCGTTGGCTATTGTTCTAGTGCAACAAGAAGCAGCCTGTACAGTAGATAGTACTAGAGGTTCAGTCCTATCGGATGGTGCGTGTACATGTACAAAAAAATTAGCGAAGGCTTAGACCCTGGAGTAGATCAATTGATACTGAGCAAAGTTATACACAGCAGTCCTAGAGTATGTCGATGGGGGAGTTATGAGCTGTTTACTGGTACTGCTACACAGTTCACTTTTTCGCCGTAACATAGATGGCGATGTTAGTTTTATTGCGTTGGGCTGTGGGGATTTTGAGCTGTTTTCTGACATGTCTTCTTTTACTGTACTTGTCTCCCCGCTTGTTGGTTACTTCTCATGGTTAGAAGATGTGTTGTAGCTTTTCTTAGACTCGTACTGTAAATGGATTTGGTTGTAATAGAAATGACATTTTCTCTACTCAAACTCATTATATTGGAATTATTTGAAGATGTGTGGTGTTAGCCTATCGGTAATAATTATGTGTTAGTGTGAGTCTATTCTTCCTGTGAGCATTCTAATTTTATTTCTCTGGATTCAAGCAATGGGTTTGGACTTGCAAGATTCAGTTCACAAGTACTTGTGGGCTTTGGCTTTTAGCCTAATGAGGTCTCTTACTTGTGACAGTTCAGTTGTCAGTGTAATATGTTAGAAACTGCTACTATGTCTCTAGAAGAATCATCACTCTTTACACACTTATTAGAAACCCGTTTATTTCATCTGGTGAGACTTGTCTGTCTTCAGGCTCAGCTGCCGCAGGGCTGTTAGACATGAGCAGCCGCCAATTAATTATGCTCCTGGTGTTCCCCACTTGCAGTTAATAAGAAAGTATTTTGGTTTTGCAAGATTCTGTGTTTTACTACTAGCACAATTATGCATTGTCTTGTGTCTGCTCAGAACACGAATGACCTTCCTTTAATTGGCACACCCTCTGTTCCTAAATATGAGATGTTTTCACAGTTCAACTAAACTGTCAAAACGTCTTACATTTAAAAACAGAGGTAGTACTTGCTAAGTTACTACACCCTCCATTCCAAAATACTTGTCTTGGTTTTAATTCAGATTTGAACTAAAACAATAAAAGCAAGCAGAACTCTAATACACAGCAAAGTTATTCTGATCCAGTATTGCTTGTAGTGGTTTGTCCAAAATGTTGAATGATACTGCTTGGAGATGCATATATTGTTTCACCTCTTCACATGCCAATGTATTTTCCATGTTGTGATGAAGGCCTTTTTTGCCTTGTCCACCCGAGAGGCCCTTGAGTTTGCTGGAATGTCGATTAACTTCCGTTCCAGCAAATTCGGGTACTCCATATGTCCTATTTTCAGCAAAGGTCATGCTGAAATTTTCCGTGAATTTTAGCATGACTTTGCTAAAAATAGGACATATGGGGTACTTGTGACTAATGCATGGGCCGGGGTACTTGTGACTAATGATGAAATCTTAGGCTTTTAGGGTGCCTCGGCATCGAAAAACCCTCAATGATAAAAGCTTAGCTTTTAGGATGCCTCGGTGTCGACAAACCCTAAATGATGAGACCATGATCTTGTTCCTTGACAATAACCAACTTTGTTCCTACTTAGAGAGAAACATGGCCAACAACGATGAGGCCGGGGGTTCGGGCGGCAAGGCATTCTGGAAGCTGTCCCAGGAGATGGAGGAACAACCTCACTTGTATGAGGATGCCGCCTTCCTCACCGATCCTGAGACCACTGATGGTACCGCCGAGGATGACCCCACTGATGCCACCACTGATGCCACCACTGATGGTGCCGCCGAGGATGCCACCACTGATGATGGCGGCGCACGCACAGATGGCAGCCAACCGAAGAGGCAACGGAAGGACCGGCGCCCGACCGTGCTCCGCACCCTCAAGGAGGAAGTTACTGAAGTGGACTCCGACGGGAATCCAACGGCGCCCGAATGAATAGTCAAGGGGTACTCGCTTCAGCTCGGGTGCATTCTCCGGAGCACCGTCTCGATCAACACCGAGAACCTGAGGCATCCTGACCGAGGGAATTTGCGCAACCTCCTCTTCACGAAGCTGCACGAACGATACAAGTTCCCCGCTGAATTTGAAAACACAAGCCTCAAAGGGAATAAAGTGAACAATGCTGCCCTCACGAAGATGAGCAAGGCCCTGTCTACTTGGAAAAGCAATGTGAAGAGAATGATCGAGAAAGGTGAGAGTTATGAGAAGATCAAGGAGAAAAATCCTTCGATCACCGAAGATGACTACAACGACTTCAAGATCAATTGCTCAAGCACCGCAAACTCCGAATCAAGTCAGTGGGGGAAAGAAATGCGGGAGTTGAACTTAGGGGAACACAAACTCGGTCCCGACGGTTACAGAGTGGCGGAGCCTATATGGGACAAGGAGGACGCGGAGCGTGCCGAGCAAGGACTACCGCCCCGCTTCGAGAAATACAACGGTAACAAGCAGACCAGGAACTATGTCAGGGCCCGGTACAAGGAGGACCCGATAACAAAGGAGCTTACCACGGATCCGAAGACCAGGGCGCTTGAGCTTGTTCTGGTAAGGAATACATCCCCACGTAATTAGCTCCATATGGTTGCATTCTAATTAATGAAGCCAAATTTCTAAATGGTTCACATTCCTTCCGCAGGCGACTGAAAGTAGTAGCGCGGGGTCGACTAAGAGCAACCCTTGGGACACCACTCTAAATAGGGCGTTCAATGTAATGAAGAACAAGGATAAGCTCAGTAAGCCGACGTCAGCTGGTCGTGTGGCCGGCAAAGGCTTGTCCACAAAATGGGGGTCATACTATACCGCTGGTGTGCGGAAGGAGAAAAAGACCAGCTCGGAAAGCCAGGCGCGCGAGGTTCAAGAACTCAAGGCACAGGTGGCGCGGATTCCGTAGATTGTCCAAGAGCAAGTGCAACAACAACTCGGAGCGACGATCTCCGCCATTGTGCCTACCTTGATCGAGGGGTTGAGTGCGTGGATTGCGGGCGGCCAACAGGGGCCGCCCCCGATTCCTAGCTTCACGGCTAGCAACTCGCAGAATGCGATGGCGGGGCCATTGGTGTCTCTGGCGGAGGCGGCATTGGTGTCTCCGACGCCGGCATGGGAGCTTAATGCACCCGGGTGTACGCCGGCCATCACCTCTGCAGCAAGCGGCCCCTCCGTTAACTGCACGCCCGCGTTGGCGGTGCCTCAACATTAGCCGAGCTCGACGCCATCATCACGGTAACTAATTAAGCCTCTCTCGGCCGAGGACTTCATCTCCTTGCCTTTGACTGGGCATCCCTGATGCCCTACATGTTTTCGCAGGGCGCCGCCGACGTTCCGTGCACTCTCCTGCACTTCATGAACAACGAGTTGATCGATGTCGCCAAGGGCAAAATCGTTCAACCGGGCAACCCCTTGTTCCACGGTACCCAGATGCCACCCAACTTGTTTAGGGTTGAACTGGTTCGGGTGCTGCCAGGCTGCGACGAGTTGTTACCTCCGATTCGACCCGTCAGGGCCGACGATGATGACGTGATGACCCTCAGCGCCTGCCTGAGCTGGCCCCTGCTTTGGCCGAAGAGCCAGATTCGTTTGGGGGCGGGGGACACCACCCCAAAGACAACACCGCCAGTCGTGCCGGTGCCAAGTCGGCCCCATGGCAAGACCGCCGCAACGGTGCCGGACATCCCTATGCCACTGGATCCAAACATGCATATGGCACAGGATCAGAACGACGACGACGACGATACATTTGGCAATGTCGATCAGTACTTTGCCGAACATGGGTACGATGGCGACTTCATGGGGCCTCCTTCTCAAGAACCCAACCCAACAAAAGACGTGCGCGATCTAGCTGGTACCGCAGAGAAGCCAAGTTGCAACAGGCGTCGTCTGCCGTTCAGCTCTCAGGAGACGCCTCCAGCTGCCTACTTCATCGAGCCTCAGATAGGCGAGGTGCGAAATATTATCAGCCCCAACACACTCAAGAAGGCGGTCTGTGAGCAGAACTCGGTCCCATTACAGGAGAAGAAGAAGGCACGCAAAAGAAAGACTAACAAGGGTGCGAGCCAGCCGGCACCGAGTACGATCCGTGCTCAGGACGGGCCACCTTCACCTAAGGATATCTCGAGGAGGGTGCATGTGGCGGGTAGGGCGATGCTACCAACAAATATGCTCAATGCTGCAACCGGTGCTATGCGGAGTCTGCATGACAGTGTTCTTTCTTTGGAGAAGCGGCGTCTCAGAGAGAAGGATGTGGCATACCCGGTTTTCACGGCCAAGGTGCCAGAGGGCAAGGGCTTTGTGGATAACTCCATCGGGCGTACGATCGTCCTGCGGTTTGATGACATCCACGCTATGTTGAACCTTCATCCGCTGCACTACACCTTCGTTCGGCTATTTTCGCTGAGTATGGAGATGCGGATCATTCGCGACAAGACCCCGGACATCGTGATAGTCGACCCCTTCTACATGCGTGCCAAGATCTTGGGCAGCGCTGGGGACCGGCAAGTCGCGAGTTCTTACCTCGAAGGCGTCATTCTGGCAAACCAAGATAAGGATAACTTCCTCGTGCATTACTTTCCCGAGTAAGTCCTCCCCTCAACCGGCCCGTAACATATGAATTCTTAGATTTCGATCGTTTTTCTTTTAACATTCCGTGTTTTCTGCAGTGACAAACATTGCACGCTCATCCTCCTAAGCCCCAAATATTCCATGGCCACGTATTTCGACCCGGACCGTCAGTCGAACATAGACTACACAAATGTCAAGAAGGTTCTTGATGATGTTCTCCCCGGCTATGCCAAATCTGGAGGCACCTTCACCAGGCCTATTCGTAAGTACGGCAAGCATGTGTTCTCCCACAATACGACGTTCTGCTGCTCAAGCAGCCGCCTGGCGGTCAGAAGGGTGCCTACTACGCCATCCATCACATGCGGGCGATCGTACGGGACCATCATCAACTTCTGCTACCGAGTAAACTCAAAGATTGGGCCGCGAGCGTGTCGGCAATCCAGGACGCGGACATCAGACAAGAATTCTTTCGCATCCAGTCGGAGTTTGCGGAAATCATCCATCAAGATGTCCTTCGTACCTCGGGGCAGTTCTACCTCAGAAATCAACCGTCCAACAGTGACATCGACACAATGCTACAAATGCAGGCTGACAACGCCCGTTCTTTCATGACTCCCACGATAGACGGCGGCTTCATCCACGCTCCGGTCCCTTGAGTCGAGTCGAAAGCAGTGATGCTGTGTCTAGTTCTGAAACATCGATTGGCTCATGTTGTAATTAAACTTTAATGAACTTGTAGTATGTCTCTTTGGTTTCGAGAGTCGTTCAACTTAGATGTAATCGATGCTATTAATGTCTTGCTTTTCTCTTCCGATCGTTCTGTTGCATACTTATATATTGCTTATGTATTGTCTGTGAATTGGTACTAACGTTTCGTTTGGCTAGTGCATAGCGATGCCGTCGTATGTCGTGTACAAGGGTAAGGTTTCCGGAGTCTACAACGACTGGGAGGAGTGTCGGAGACAGGTTCACCGATTCAGCGGCAACAGTTACAAAGGGTACACCACTAGGGCCGAGGCCGAATCTAGATACGCCCGCTATCTAGCGGGAGAGGGGAGGGAGCGTTGGAGGAACCGTATGAAGACGAGTTTCATCGTGATGATGCTCATCGTGATGATCGCAACTCTTTCTATGTGATGGTACTTTAGATGATCGATATCGACTTGTAATGTGAAGAAAAACTCGCTACTCGCGGTCTCGAGACTTGTAATATAATGTTCTATCTTTGTTCGGTCTTTTCAATTCGGAGACTAATATGATGAATTGTATTCAGAGACTAATATGATGAATTGTATTCAGAGACTAATCTTTTATTGTATTCGATGAATCTGTTGTTGATGTGTGTTGTCTATATTTTGTCCAATTATACATTTTGTAACCTTTGCAAAAAACAGAAAATAAAAAAATAAAAAAACCTAATATTCATACTAATGGCGCATCACATCACAGTGCGCCATTAGTATGCCAAAGGATACTAATGGCGCATCATTAAACAGTGCGCCATTAGTATGCCGAAGTTACTGATGGCGCATCTTGTTGTTGTGCACCATTAGTATGCCAAAGCACCTCGGTATACATGGCCTCCTGGGAGGCATACTAATGACGCATTGTTGTATATACTAATGGCGCATCCGTGGTCCGCCATTAGTATACCAGGTGCGCCATTAGTAAAATATACTAATGGCGTGGCACTAATGGCGCATCACTAATGCGCCATTAATGACCAAATTAGGTGCGCTATTAGTAGGCCTTTTCCTAGTAGTGGATGATGTTTGTTCACAGTCGGTGGATGGTTTCCTTTCGCCACATGCAACGTTTGAGATATGGTAAAACTTGCTCTGATGTCACATTTGCTTGTTATTTTTTCTCGCAACGCTGGCCACCTCGAAGTGATATGCTTTCCCTTTGTTGGCTCCTAGTTTAAAAACTGAATCGACTTCGACAAAAATCAGCGATTGTTTCAAGTATAGCAAATATAATCTGTGACATTTTTTTAATAGCATGGAACATTTTTTTTTAGATTACACGACCCGTGCCTAACCGAACAAGCCCTTTTAGGGATTTGGAAAAGGTAGGACGTACATGACGCATCCTTTCCATGCACTCACCGTTGCTCTCCAATGCAATATTGCCTTGATGGGCTGATTCTTTTTACAGGCCGTTTGTTCGTCATCCAAGAGTAGTAGCACTTTCTTTAGAGCATCTTCAACAGCCGCGCTATGCGCCGCGCGTAAAATATCTGTTTGCCGCGCGCGCTTCGGCTGGTTTAGCGCGGCCGCCAGCGCTGGCTCCAGCAGCCGCGCTATAATGCAGCGCGCGTGCGCCGCTCCAGCAGCGCGTAAAAATACAGCGCGGGCAACTCGCCGGACATGGCATTTTAGCCACAAAATGAGTTTGAAACGATCATCAAAATGCAATAAACATGTGAAATTTGTCACAAACAAGTTGACAAAAATAAAAGTTCATGCCCACAAGTTCAAAATCATGCCCACAAGTTCATCCAACCAAGTTCAAAATGCAAACTAAAGTTCAAGACATAAATGAAAGACACATCAAACATCTTCCTCGTCTTCGTCCTCATCTTCCGAAGATGATTCTTCCGCCTCCGAAGATGAATCTTCCTCCCTAACCTCATCACGCATCGCATCATGTGAAGCTCCGACGGTGTTGGCAAGATCTTCAACGGCATCTTCATGGGAATGTGTGTGAGGAGGCAAATTGAAAGACATTTCTGTGATGCCCCCGATTCAATCGTACACTAATCATACACGCAAATGTGTACGTCAAGATCCAGGACTCACGGGAAGATATCACAACACAACTCTAGACACAAATAAAATAATACAAGCTTTATATTACAAGCCAGGGGCCTCGAGGGCTCGAATACAAAAGCTCGATACACAAGAGTCAGCGGAAGCAACAAAATCTGATTACAGACATAAGTTAATCAAGTTTTGCCTTAAGAAGGCTAGCTCAAAAGCAACACGATCGAAGAGGCAAGGCCTCCTGCCTGGGACCTCCTAACTACTCCTAGTCGTCGGTGGTCTCCACGTAGTAGTATCCGTCGGCCGTGGCATCTGGCTCCAAGGATCCACCATTTGGTTGGATCAACCGGAAAGAAGAGACAAGGGGGAAAAGGGGTAGCAAAGCAACCGTGAGTACTCATCCAAAGTACTCGCAAGCATCAGATCTATACTAAGTATGCACTGGTATCAAAAGGAAGGTTTGTATATGCGGATTGAACTGCAGCATGCCAGAATAGAGGGGGAAGGCCTAGCCTATCGAAGACTAGCATATTCGCACAGCTCCGAGCATCTTGCAGCATGTAGAAGAGTAAAGAATAGCAGTTTATAATTAACAAGCATGTTGTAACATTAATGCCCAGAGATCCTTCCTCGACTCCCTGCGAGAAAGCAATCCCGGAGCCACATATCTCAAGTAACCATTTGTAGTTGTATAAGATCAGGATATAAGTCTGAACGTCCATTACCTTTGAATATATAACTTCCCTGCAGGGGTGCACCACGTTACCCAACATGCTCGATCACTCTGACCGGACACACCTTTCTGGGGTCAATGCCCGCCCTCGGAAGATCAACATGTCGCAGCCCGACCTAGGCTCAGCAGAGAGGTCCCTGCCAGTCTACATCCTAAGCACTCCGGGGTCTTGGGCCCATCGCCCGCAGCACTCCAGGTCGTTGCGCGCAGGGTGAATACCAGCACCGCCTCGGATGGCCAGCATGATCCGACCGTGCCGCACTGCTGAACTGGACGTCTGACAAAGCTTCGACTGATACGGCGACGTCGAGGCCCATATCTATTCTCGCGTGGTGGTTAGTGCGTAAAGGCCAGAGGCCAACTCAGAACAAATACCCAAACCATAGTGTATTATTAGCTGGCGAAGACGAGCACAGACTCACGATCGAAAGTGACCCCGTCGCCCCGTCTCGTGGACTTACGACAAGGGCTCAGAATGCCCGGCCGTGCCACGCCATTATCTTGCGGGTGCTCTCCAGGCCCGCCCGACTTCCACCAAGGTCTCAAGTAAAGTCATTGTAACCGTGTGTCCAGACATCAAGGGGAAAACCCGAGGAATCACCCCCGATGGATTCCACTCAATGTAATCATCAAGGTGAACGTAAGAGGGACCACCCTCGAGGTTCACACTTGAGGTGTTGAACGACAGAGCCGTATCGGGAATGGTGAAAGAGGAAATCACCCTCGATGACCACGACCGAATAGCTACACTACATAATTATCATCAGGGGTGCGTTATGAGGGATCACCCTCGGCACTCGATAGTAGCTCTGCAGAGTCGAGCAACTAAAGGGGCGTGATGTGATGTGAGGTGTCGGGCTCTGGTCGTTGATCACGTTGATCGAGGCGTCGATGATGAAGCAGGGGCAACAAGGACAAGTGGGCGGGTCACTGATGGATCACTAGCCAACCTATACTAAGCAGTTTAGGATAAGCAGGTAGGTAACAATAGCAGGTACAAAACCAGGCTATGCATCAGAATAGGAGCAAACAATAACGGTAGCAAAATCTAATGCAAGCATGAGAGTATAGAATGGGCGATATCAGGATGATCAAAGGGGGGGGGCTTGCCTGGTTGTTCAGACAAGAAGGAGAGTCGTCGTCGACGTAGTCGATCACAGGGGCATCAGCAGCGGTCTCGGGGTCTACCGGAGAGAAGAGGGGGAAGAAACAGTAAGTACACACAAACATAAGCATAACAAGACAATAAGCGGGGCTAGAGGTGATCTAACGTAGCGTTAGGCGATACTGGCGAAGGGGGAAACATCCGGGAAAGTTTTCCCGGTTCCGGATGTCTGTCAGACAGATGAACCGGAGGGGAAAGTTTGCAGGTTCGCTATGCTAGGGACGTGTGGCAGACGAATGGGCCATGTATTTGGATTCTTCTCAAAATTCTGAGCAACTTTCATATAGAAAACATTTTCATCTGAGTTACGGTTTATTTTCTATGAATTTTCAAAGTTTTAAACATTTTCTAGAATTACTTTAGATATCTAAATCGACAGAAAAGGAAATATGACATCATCATGGCGTCATTGCTACATCAGCGGTCAATAGACTAGTTGACTAGTCAACAGGGCCCACAGGGGACCCACTGGCAGTGACCGGGCGATGCCCAGTCAGCTGTTGACTGGGTCAACAAGGCCAACCAGGCCCCTGGGTCCATGGGGCAGTGTCCTAGGTGGTGGCCCGGGGCTGGCCCACACGGCGCCAGCTCAGCGGAGCTGCCGGAGTGGCTCCGGCGAGCTCGTGCGCGGCGGCTAAACACCGACAAGGTCGGAAATCGTCTACGGTTCACCATTTCGCGTGCCACGACTTGCGTTCGAAAGCTAGGAGGGAGCCGCGTCGAGTGGTGCTGCTAGACTATGCCAGGGAGGCCGGAAACGTCACCGGCGTCGAGGTTGGCGGCGGTGGCTTTCGGGCGTGCTCATGCTCGTCGCTGCAGGGCACAGCAAGGACCGTGGAAGGTGGCGTTGGACTGCTAGGAGTGTGCTGAGCACGATGCCGTGCTCGTCCGAGCTGGACGGAGAGTGTGGACATGGCGACGAGTACGGCAGCGGAGGCGTGGTACGGCCAGTACGGTAGCTACGGCTAGGGGCGTGGTGAGGCGAGGAAGAAGAGGGGAGAGGACGGAGTGGAGCTCACCGAGCGGTCAAGAAAGACCCTTGGTGGCTTAGGAGCAGCAGATGTGTTGGTGGAGCATCGACGACGTCGCGGTGGCCGGAGATGGGGACGAGGACGAACGGCGGCTGCGGTGCCTCCCAGCTCCAGCTGAGGCCACCAGTCAACGTCGTCGACCCCGGCGGAGTTCTCCAACAGGGTCAGCGGGCGCGGGGCCGCCGGTGGCCGCGTCAACGACGGAGGGCGGCGACGACTGTGGTCGGGCCGCGGATCTAGAGGAGTGGAGAGGCGGAGCGAGCGCGTGGGCGAGAGAAAGAGAGGGGGGGCAAGTGGGCGAGTGGGCAGGGGGGAGGACCGAGGCGTCCGGGGCGTGGCATCCTTATCCCCTCCCGGCATCGGCGCCGGCGAGGTGGTCCGACGGGGACACGCCCCTGTAGCGGTTGCGCCAGGAGAACAGGAAGGGGGGAGCGACCGGGAGGTCAGGTGGGCTGGCTCGGGTGGGTGGTCGACTGGGCCGGCCAGTTAGCCGAGGCCCAAAGGCAGTCAGGGGAGTTTTCCTTTTGTATTTTCTATTTTGCATTTTCTTTTTGCTCCAAAGGACTTTTGTAAAAAGTGTAACTTGTCTCAATAATTATTATGTAGTATTTAGCACTGCCTCAAGAAGTTTAAGAAGCAGTTGGAAAGCCTTAGAATTTTTATAAATTTAAAAGTGATTTAAAAATGTTATTTTGACCCCTGTTTTATTCATCTAAGGGCATTTAAATAACTTATAAGATATGGGTTTCAACAGGACAAAAATCCAGAGATTATTTACAAGACTTTGAACATTTTGTTTTCACGTTTGAGAAATTTGAACTTTGGACTTTAATTTGAATTTGAATTTGAATCATGATTTGGATCAAGTGAGGATTAGCAACAGTAATGCGATGAGATGGCACCATTAGCAGGAGATTACTATAGCTTAATTATCCGGGCGTCACAATTCTCCTCCACTACAAGAAATCTCGTCCCGAGATTTAAGGGATGGAGTAAGGGGGAAGACTTAGGAAGGACGGGGCTCAACACAAGATAGGTACCTGGGGGCTATCTCACTGAACATAGCATAGAGGCAACTCTCGAGTTGAAATTTAAGAACTCGTCGAGAACAAGGTAAGGAGGTGCAATAAGAAGCTTTAAGCGGGTAGGCAATCGTTCGTTGCCTGAAACGGAGGGTGAAAAGGGTTTAGAGCAATGGGAATAAGTATTGTGTCTGATACCAGAACAGGTCACAAGGAAGGTGGCTCGTGAATTACATACGAAGCCAAGCGCGAGGGATAACTTTGAAAACAAGGATGTATAGGAGAGTCAGGTTTCGATCATGTGGAACTGTGGGTTATGGGCCCACCATGTGGGTTAAAAGAAGGAAGGCGCAAATCATTTTGCACGGTCATGACAGCAAGGCAGGTCAGAGGACAACCTGTCAGTTATGTTGGCAACAACGTTGATACCAAGGGCGAGGGACGAAGAGAACCATTTTCCTGCTCGTTAAGACGAGGCGGACCAATAGGCAAAGTTCTCGTCCATCGGTGGCTACCGAAATGTCATCAACAATAGTAACAAGGTCTTACTGACAGAGTTTATACACCGAGGTGTTCACATAAGCAGGGAAATACCACTGCTTAGATATTTTAGGTTACAAGAAAGTTTAAACGAAACAATGGAAAGGAAAGTATAGACTCAAATCAGTTATCGGTATTCTCGAGTGTCTAACAACTCAGAATCAGTGGAAATTTTTGAATCGGCGAGAAATAACAGTTGAAGAAGAACTCATAAGAAGTTATGACGTTCCGTGATATTCTCGAGATACCAAAGGGTGATACTCGAAGGTAGATCAAAGTAGAGGTTGGACAGGTTAAACGATCTGAAGAAGACAAGTACTTTAACTTGTCCGAGAAATGGAATCCAGGGAGATCAATCATGGTCGGAACCACGGTTGCAAAGGACCAATATAGATACAAAATGAACTTATCACAAGGGGATCATTATTATCATAACAAGAAGCTTCCATGATAAGTTCAACATCGGGTCCATGGGCATGAACGCAAAGGATCAAGGTCGACTCCCACTTCATCAATGCATAACCTATCATTCGCTTCTCATTTTCGACAAAGCCATAGTGTTCAGATTTTATCTAGCATAACACTAGTAGAGTATGACCCGTAGAAGTTTTCGGGTTCACACAGATTGTGGAAGGCATAGGTTCAACCCATCGGGGCATCTTAGGAACACATACCAGAAACTTTAGGAATAAATAACTCAAGCTCGGAAGCAGAGCATGGTTGACAAAAGCAGGGGATACAATTTACCAAAGGCATTATGTATCCGAGGAAGCTCACAAGTTACTACATATGAAGGACGCTGTCAGATAGAACCCCACAAAGGATCTGGTGGTTCACAAAGGATCTGATGGGAGCATCGGTACTCAACCAGAAGAAGAAAGAATGCAAGGACATCAAATTATAGGATCAGCTTACTAATTCTAAGCTCGAATTCAAAGAGAATTATGATTTCCAAAACAGGAGATCAAAAGCAGAGGCTCTGATCATACACAAGTGAGTTGAATAGACATGGATCGACAATCAATCAAGGTCTGATTTGCCGAACACCAGCTCATGTCCGGGGTGACGTCTGAGCCGAAGGGAAGAATTCTAACTAGGACTGATGACCGCGAGCATTCGCAAACATATCAAATCAAATGCTCGAAATTACGATGACAAAGGATGCTAGTGAGTATTGCTAGACAAATGGAAGTAACCATAATGCAAGCAGATAAACATTAGCAGAGAAATAGTTGGAGAGGATTATCGGAAGGTCGGATGGTATTCCAAAGTATCTTGTGAATCACATGAACAACTGTGGATGAACGGATACTCGACAAGCGCGAGTAATTATCCGTAGGGGTATTCATGTGGCAAGGAAATGCAGGGCAGTAAGCATAGAGAATTCTCAGAACATCGAAGGATTTTTCAGGACATCTTGTAATAACAAGAGCAACAAGGGATGAAGGTATGAACGACAACATAGGTAGTTACGCATAAGGATTTATCGTTGGTAGGGATTGCAATGTAGAAGGGTACAAGGGTCTCGGAAAAGTATCGGAGAGTATCTTCAGAATCTTTTGGTGCACCAAGCCATCATCTGGAGTGAAGGGCTCTCCGGGAGGAAGCATTTACGAGATCCTAGAGTTAGAGTTAACAAAATAATTTAACCCGGATAGAAGAGAGATCAGAGTCCCAGAGTATAGACGAGGAATAAAAGATCCTAATACCACCCAATGGCAACGTGGGCCCGTAAGCCACACAGCCATGTTAGCAAATCAGTTTTTCAAAGACTAGACTCAACTTCGGCCAAGGAGTTGGAAAGGGGGATCCTCCAGGCAGTCGGCTCTGATACCAACTTGTGACGCCCCCGATTCAATCGTACACTAATCATACACGCAAATGTGTACGATTAAGATCAGGGACTCACGGGAAGATATCACAACACAACTCTAGACACAAATACAATAATACAAGCTTTATATTACAAGCCAGGGGCCTCGAGGGCTCGAATACAAAAGCTCGATACACAAGAGTCAGCGGAAGCAACAAAATCTGAGTACAGACATAAGTTAATCAAGTTTTGCCTTAAGAAGGCTAGCTCAAAAGCAACACGATCGAAGAGGCAAGGCCTCCTGCCTGGGATCTCCTAACTACTCGTAGTCGTCGGTGGTCTCCATGTAGTAGTATCTGTCGGCCGTGGCATCTGGCTCCAAGGATCCACCATCCGGTTGCATCAACCGGGAAGAAGAGAGAAGGGGGAAAAGGGGTAACAAAGCAACCGTGAGTACTCATCCAAAGTACTCGCAAGCATTAGACCTATACTAAGTATGCACTGGTATCAAAAGGAAGGTTTGTATATGTGGACTGAACTGCAGCATGCCAGAATAGAGGGGGAAGGCCTAGCTTATCGAAGACTAGCATCTTCACGCAGCTCCGAGCATCTTGCAGCATGTAGAAGAGTAAAGAATAGCAGTTTATAATTAACAAGCATGTTGTAACATTAATGCCTAGAGATCCTTCCTCGACTCCCTGCGAGAAAGCAATCCCGGAGCCACATATCTCAAGTAACCATTTGTAGTTGTATAAGATCAGGATATAAGTCTGAACGTCCATTATCGTGGACATGGTATTCGAATATATAACTTCCCTGCAGGGGTGCACCACGTTACCCAACACGCTCGATCACTCTGGCCGGACACACCTTTCTGGGGTCAATGCCCGCCCTCGGAAGATCAACACGTCGCAGCCCAACCTAGGCTCAGCAGAGAGGTCCCTGCCGGTCTACATCCTAAGCACTTCGGGGTCTTGGGCCCATCACCTGCAGCACTCCGGGTCGTTGCGCGCAGGGTGAATACCAGCACCCCTCGGATGGCCAGCACAATCCGACCGTGCCGCATTGCTGAACTGGACGTCTGACAAATTTTCGACTGATACGACGACGTCGAGGCCCATATCTATTCTCGCGTGGTGGTTAGTGCGTAAAGGCCAGAGGCCAACTCAGAACAAATACCCAAACCATAGTGTATTATTAGCTTGCGGAGACGAGCAGAGACTCACGATCGAAAATGACCCCGTCGCCCCGTCTTGTGGACTTACGACAAGGGCTCAGAATGCCCGGCCGTGCCACGTCATTATCTTGCGGGTGCTCTCCGGGCCCGCCCGACTTCCACCAAGGTCTTAAGTAAAGTCATTGTACTGTGTCTAGACATCAAGGGGAAAACCCGAGGAATCACCCCCGGTGGATTCCACTCAATGTAATCATCAAGGTGAACGTAAGAGGGACCACCCTAGAGGTTCACACTTGAGGTGTTGAAGGACAGAGCCGTATCGGGAATGGTGAAAGAGGAAATCACCCTCGATGACCACGACCGAATAGCTACACTACAAAATTATCATCAGGAGTGCGTTATGAGGGATCACCCTCGGCACTCGATAGTAGCTCTACAGAGTCGAGAAACTAAAGGGGCGTGATGTGAGGTGAGGTGTCGGGCTCTGGTCGTCGATCACGTCGATCGAGGCATCGATGATGAAGCAGTGGCAACAAGGACAAGTGGGGGGTCACTGATGGATCACTAGCCAACCTATACTAAGCAGGTAGGTAACAATAGCAGGTACAAAAGCAGGCTATGCATCAGAATAGGAGCAAACAATAACAGTAGCAAAATCTAATGCAAGCATGAGAGTATAGAATGGGCGATATCAGGATGATCAAAGGGGGGGCTTGCCTGGTTGTTCAGACAAGAAGGAGAGTCATCGTCGACGTAGTCAATCACAGGGGCATCAGCAGCGGTCTCGGGGTCTACCGGAGAAAAGAGGGGGGAAAACAGTAAATACACACAAACATAAGCATAACAAGACAATAAGCGGGGCTAGAGGTGATCTAACGTAGCGTTAGGCGATATTGGCGAAGGGGGAAACATCCGGGAAAGTTTTCCCGGTTCCGGACGTCTGTCAAACAGATGAACCGGAGGGGAAAGTTTGCAGGTTCGCTATGCTAGGGACGTGTGGCAGACGAACGGACCGTGTATCTAGATTCTTCTCAAAATTCTGAGCAACTTTCATCTAGAAAACATTTTCATCCGAGTTATGGTTTATTTTCTATGAATTTTCAAAGTTTTAAACATTTTCTGGAATTACTTTAGATATCTAAATCGACAGAAAAGGAAATATGACGTTATCATGGCGTCATTGCTGCATCAGCGGTCAATAGACTAGTTGACTAGTCAACAGGGCCCACGGGGGACCCACTGGCAGTGATTGGGCGATGCCCAGTCAGCCGTTGACTGGGTCAACAAGGCCAACCGGGCCCCTGGGTCCACGGGGCAGTGTCCTAGGTGGTGGCCCGGGGCTAGCCCACATGGCGCCAGCTCAGCGGAGCTGCCGGAGTGGCTCCGGCGAGCTCGTGCGTGGCGGCCGAACGCCGACGAGGTCGGAAATCGTCCACGGTTCACCATTTCGCGTGCCACGACTTGCGTTCGAAAGCTAGGAGGGAGCCGCGCCGAGTGGTGCTGCTAGACTACGTCGGGGAGGCCGAAAACGTCGCCGGCGTCGAGCTTGGCGGCGGTGGCTTTCGGGCGTGCTCGCGCTCGTCGCTGCGGGGCACGACAAGGACCATGGAAGGTGGCATTGGACTGCTGGGAGTGTGCTGAGCACGATGTCATGCTCGTCCGATCTGGATGGAGAGTGTGGACACGGCGACGAGTACGGCGGCGGAGGCGTGCTACGGCCAGTACGGTAGCTACGGCTAGGGGCACGGTGAGGCGAGGAAGGAGAGGGGAGAGGACGGAGTGGAGCTCACCGTGCGGTCAAGAAAGACCCTTGGTGGCTTAGGAGCAGCAGAGGTGTTGGTTGAGCATCGGCGACGTCGCGGTGGCCGGAGATGGGGACGAGGACGAACGGCGGCTGTGGTGCCTCCCAGCTCCAGCTGAGGCCACCAGTTGATGTCGTCGACCCCGACGGAGCTCTCCGACAAGGTCAGCGGGCGCGGGGCCACCGGTGGCCGCGTCAACGACGGAGGGCGGCGGCGACTGCGGTCGGGCCGCGAATCTAGAGGAGTGGAGGGGCGGAGCGAGCGCATGGGTGAGAGAGAGAGAGGAGGGGCAAGTGGGCGAGTAGGGCAGGGGGGAGGACCGAGGCATCCTGGGCGTGGCGTCCTTATCCCCTCCCGGCGTCGGCGCCGGCGAGGTGGTCCGATGGGGACACGCCCCTGTAGCGGTCGCGCCAAGAGAACAGGAAGGGGGGAGCGACCGGGAGGTCAGGTGGGCTGGCTCGGGTGGGTGGTCGACTGGGCCGGCCAGTTAGCCGAGGCCCAAAGGCAGTCAGGGGAGTTTTCCTTTTGTCTTTTCTATTTTGCATTTTCTTTTTGCTCCAAAAGACTTTTGTAAAAAGTGTAACTTGTCTCAATAATTATTATGTAGTATTTAGCACTGCCTCAAGAAGTTTAAGAAGCAGTTGGAAAGCCTGAGAATTTTTATAAATTTAAAAGTGATTTAAAAATATTATTTTGACCCCTGTTTTATTCATCTAAGGGCATTTAAATAATTTATAAGATATGGGTTTCAACAGTACAAAAATCCAGAGATTATTTACAAGACTTTGAACATTTTGTTTTCATGTCTGAGAAATTTGAACTTTGGACTTTAATTTGAATTTGAATTTGAATCATGATTTGGATCAAGTGAGGATTAGCAACAGTAATGCGATGAGATGGCACCATTAGCAGGAGATTACTGTAGCTTAATTATCCGGGCGTCACAATTTCACCCATGGCCGGAGGTGCACCCATGCCTCCCATAAGAGAAGCGAAACTCATGCCTCCCATGGCGGCCATAGCGTTAGAGGGTGCTCCAAAGCCACCCATGCCTCCCATGGCGGTCGGAGGTGCACCCATGCCTCCCATGGCTCCCAAGCCACCAAGGCCGCTGCCACCCATGCCGCCGAGGCCACCGCCACCCATGCCGCCGAGGCCACCGCCACCCATTGTGCGGATCATGGCTCTTTTTTGGATCAAGACTTCTTCACGGGCAAGGTTGGCATATTCCTTTTGTGCACCATTGAACAAAGATGTGTCCAAGAAGAACAAGTGCTTCTCCCATTCCAACAACCTAGATCGCTCCTCCATGCCCACCTTCCTCTCCTCCAATGCCACTTTCCTCTCCTCGACGTCCACCCTCCTCTCCTCGGCCGCCAACCTCCTCTCCTCGGCCGCGGCATCTTGGTTCCTTGCCATTTTCCTCACCTCGTTGGCTTCTTTTCTTGCCTTCATAATAGCTTCCATAGCATTTTTGAGCTCATCATCTCCTTTCCTCTTCTTCTTTTCGGTTTTGTCTTTCTTGCACCCATCCGGTCGTTTTGGTTTCGAGTATGAAACCGAGTTGGGTGTGGGGCTTCTCTTGCCGTCATCACTTGATGCATCATCCTCATCATCATCATCATCCAACTCAATTGTTCGCTTGTGTTTGTTGCTCAAATGCAAATCATCCAAACCATCACGCTTCTTCCATTTCTCATCATCCTTTAACACTTCATAGCAATGAGGCAAGGTAAAGACCCTTCCTTTCTTGATCTTCCCCTTCTTGGTTGTCCTCGTCTCTTCTTTGAACAAGTTTTGTGCAATGTTGAACTACAAGAAAAACAAAACAAGTTAGCACTTCGGACACCAAAAACAAGTATGAGATGAACATATATGAGATGCCACTTACTCTATCATCCTCATTTGTGCCACTTGGGTTAATCTTGTCAACTGCCTTTTGTGCAGCCGCCCACTTTTGACAATCTGAGTTGATTGTGGACCATCGGGACCGAAGTGATCTCTCAGAGCGGTCAATTCCATTCACGTTGTGATCATCAAAGTATTCTTTCATTCGCCCCCAATACGCATCTCTACTTTGATCACCTCCAATGGATGGATCCCTCGACACTTGCAAATAAGTATTGCATAGTAACTTGTCATCGTTGGTGCTGTAATTGCCCGCTCTTCCTTTCGGGGCGTCGACAATGCCCTCACCCTCCTCGTCCATCTCAAACTCATGGTCTTCCAAATGGATGTCATTGGTTTGAGACCAATGCGAATTGTTGGACCCAAC
This sequence comes from Triticum aestivum, assembly GCF_018294505.1. Taxonomy (NCBI): domain Eukaryota; kingdom Viridiplantae; phylum Streptophyta; class Magnoliopsida; order Poales; family Poaceae; genus Triticum; species Triticum aestivum. The sequence continues at coordinate 654,959,772 of NC_057810.1, forward strand.
ACCCATAGTTGACATGTATGCATCATCATTGAGACTACAAAGTTTTTTGAACAATGCAAATAAGCTATCTATATGTGATGATGCATTGAAAAAATAACAAGAAAATAAAAGTTGGATTTTTTTTCACCTTGGGGGCATTTCGTCGAACACGTGGTGCGCGTCGGCGGCCGGCTGAACGAGTGAGCTCGCCGGCGCTTCGGTAGCCGCCGCGGCCGTTGAATGCCCTGCAAGCTTCTTTCCTCTCGCCTTCGTGCTGCCGAAGCCGTCTGCCGCCTTGTTCTTCTTTGCCGAAGTTTTACCCTTCTTTGGCCGCGCCGCATTGGGGAGCTTCGACGGTGCGGCGGCGGCACGGGACGGCGGCGGCGCGACGCCACCCATCGCCGTGGTCATCCGCAGCGGCAAGAAGAGGCTGCGCGCGAGGCCGACGCTCGGCGGAGCTCCGGCGATGGCGACGCCAACGCTCCCCGCGCTAGGGTTTCCGGCGGCGACGGGGGGGAGGGGGGGTCGCGGCTGTACAACGGGGTGAGCGGGGTGCCGGTGTGCGCGTCCATGGGTGGCAGGGCGCCGGCGCCGGCGCGCGCGGGACGTAGGAGGAGGAGAGGAGAGAGTGCAGCGCGAGCGCTCGAGTGTGCACGCGCTGTAGCGGGCGCCCGAAATACACCGCGCGGGATAGTGCTTCCGACTGCGCGCCCAACTCGTTATAGCGCGCGCGCCGTTTTTGCGTGCCCGCTGGAGCGACCCGCCGCGTTGCGCGCTCGCTAAACCGGCCTAATTTACGGCGCGGCGCTAGTATAGCGCGGCTGTTGGAGATGCTCTTATGTTGCCATTTGTTTATCCAATTACCTGCACTGACTGTAATCAAAATTATTTGATTCGCAAGCTGCTCAATGTCTACTGAGATACTTCACATATATCGGTGTTAGTTCAGTTTAAACGATGATACTATCAATAAACATGTGCGGTTAAGAAGCGCTTACCAGCCGATTCTCTTAACAGCATCATCAAGTTCTGAGGTATTCAACCTACGCATGTACATGTTGTGTGATTGTTGAGTTGTTCACTCACAGCAGAGTGATTTGGTTAAGAGACGGACAGACAAGTAGGCAAAACATCTACCTGATCTTCCCCGTTTGATGTGCAGTCAGACTGAAAATGTTCGCCCTCTGAGCCTGAGCGCCATTCATAGTCTGGCTAAGTATTTCTGATTGCTTGGATGTCAAAACTGACATCGGTTCAGAATCTGTGACATTGCTTGGATGTATCCATTGTGACTCTAGAAATAAAGTGATTGACATCACTGGGTCTGCCATGCCATGGACTATTTGGAGTAGGATGACTTTAAGCTTTGGCAAATTTACTTGGTCGAATTTGCAGCTGTACATCATAACAGCAACGAACACTGAATCAATTAAAAATCAAACGTTTTATCAAACTGTCGTTGCTCAAATAAGAAAGAGGGACTAAAGGGCCCTTGCTAGAGAGCAAAAAGGGCCAAAACTTTATATTGAGAATCGGCAGGGGCCACGCGAACGCGTATCCCTTCTACCATAAATTATGACGTCCACTCTCCCGTTTGGGGAGATGGTAAGCCAGCGCATCCACTAAGTGCAATGTGACCCACTAGCCTAGGCCACAGCCCTTCATGATCGGCTGTCGACCCCGTCCAGGTAAGTATGTTTCAAGGTCGCACCATGACTTGGTTATATAGCCTGCTCCCCATCCCCGACTCCTCACGTCCGCGAGGTGGTACTATAAAAAAGAGCGCCTTGGTGCAGCCGTTCAGTTCAAAGATTAGTGGGCCTGATACTTCTATGGGCTTTCGGTGCTGAGGCCCAGCTCTTTGCTTCAAAAAAGATAGATTTCAAACGGGCTTGGCACATGCATCCACGCGTGGTCGTATGTTCTTCATTCTTTTCTCAGAAAAGAAGAACGTTCTTCATTCAAGGGCAGTAGCATTTTTGAGCCTAAAAGATAGAGCAGTAGCATTTGGATGAAATTCAGAAGAAAAAAAGTTACATTTGAATGGTAAGAAAAAAGAGCAGTGGCATTTTCTTCATGTTGCCATCTGTATATCAATTAGCTGCCCGGGCTGTAACCAATTATTCCACTACCAAAGCCGCTCAGTTTTCACTGAGATTATTCACACATATTTGTTTTGGTTCAGGGCAACCATCATCACTTTTATCGGCCTAGCGTCTTTGTGCCACCATCATTTCTTCAAGGTATATTCAACTGTGCAGGTACTGTTGAGGTTGCTCAGTTGTTGACTGATAACAGAGTGATCTGGTTAACAGACAAACAAGTGGGAAAAACATCTATCTGATCTGCCCTGTTTGATGGGCAGTCAGACTGAAGATGTAAATGCTACTCCCTCCGGCCCATAATATAAGATCGTTTCGCAATCTAAAACAGCTTGCAAAACGATCTTATATTATGGAACGAAGGGCGTAAAACATTTGCTCTTTGAGTGCCATGCCATTCATAGTTTGGTCAAGTTATCCCTGACTTCTTACCACAACAAGGAGCCTTGTCCCTCCATCATAACAACAATGAACACTGAATCAATCGAGAATCCAATGCCCAATTACAACAACAACAACAACAACACAGCGGCACAAACCGAGAAAGAACAATGTGGTGACATCGACGAGTCTTACGCGCTATAGGTTCTCTTACAAACCTTCTAAGGGGGGGCTACATAGCCTTCGACGAAGCAATCCCCCCTCCTTGTAACAGCTTCCGGCGCTGGCGCTCTACTTGCTGGCTGCACTGATACTGGGTGACCAAGGACATGGTCAGGACATAAGGTGACAAGGGACCAGACGGTTGCATCGAGGGTCATGCTACTCTGGGCTGCTGCGGGCTCAGCATCTCGTCCTCGGACGAGACGTCGTGCTTCGACGACAGCTTCTGCTTTTGCCCGTTCCGTCTCCTGCTGGTGTTCCTGCCTCGCGCCTTTGGCGCTTGCTTGGCGTCGCTCGTCTGCAGAAAGACAAGATGAAATGGTCAGCTCCGAAATGGTACTGCTCAGCACTCCACGCAAATCAGTTAACCTCATTGCAGAAACCTAAGTGAAGGATTATAGAAACACACAAGTATTCTTTTGTCTGTTATTGATTAGTAAACCACCAGGACATCCGAGATCAACTGTCATGTGTTGTCGCCGTACGCCGTGGCAAGTTGAGCCAACCAGTGTCAACCAGCACCGCTACTTTGAAGATTCTTAAAGAACAATAGAAAATACAGAATATCATCAGATAACAGATGCGGCCTTATCATGAAGCATTCAACTGGTTGGCAATTTAAGGTAGCCCGAACGACACGTGATCTGGCGATAAAAGCGGGCGGTGAACAAGTCAGCAACAGCACCATACAACGTAGAACAACTTTAAAAAAGGCGAAAGTCGCAAAGCAAAAAGGTCATGTGTGCCCCATCTATCTGTTTAGTTGCTAAAAAGCCATCGTCTCAGTGAAAACTTGCAATTTCTCTAAGTCACAGACCATGAGACAAGTCACATCATGTCAATATAAAATAGCCTATCCAAAGGCGATTTACATACGCGAGAAAAGTAGCTCAGCAGACTCTTCTACCATGTGAGCCACACTAAAGACAGCGATGTACCACTAATGAATCATTCCGAAGGCCCTACCGAGAAACCTCATAGCTGATAAGCAAGCCCTCGTGCGAAGAATACATCCAGTGGTGGAGCTAGATTTTGCATCACTTGGTTGGTGGTCCATCCAATGCAAAAAGTTCCACCGGGGCCCTCCACGTTTATTTTGGCCAGAATGTTTCATGATTATGGCGATGAAATTCCTAATTAGCTTAGAAGTGAACGTCTAGTGGCTTCCACAACCTGGGACCCTGTAGGCAGGTGAACTCGCACAAAGACCAAAAGGTCGCTACCTATCTAACCCTTTCTCGTGAATGGCCAGTCATGCTGGACAATGGAAAAGGTACCCAAAAGTAGGACGAAGGATCGTTGCGAAACACCTATATATTCCAGTATACGAGGTTATGCATGGGTATCTGATGCTGAACTTATTAAGCAAAGCTAATACACCCAACTTGACAAATAAATAGGACTCGCAAGGGATACTTACCCCAAAACAAAACTCAGGCTGGCCGTAACCCGCACCCGCTTCCCCAGCTCTTGGAGGCTTCCCAGAGCCCATTGCTGATGAGCCACGCTTGTTAATGCCGTTACATGAGGCTGCTTCTGCCTCTGTAGCTACTGGAGGTGGTGGAGATGGCGACGAGGAAGGGGAGGTCGAGAATGTTTGGAACGGGTCATGATGGCCCTTGGCAGGTCTATTGCAAAACCCCGAGTCAATATCAGACTGAAACATGTCCACAAACAGCTGCTGCAGCTCCTCAAAGCTCTCCTGCCTCTGCAAATCCAAAGGTTCATTGTTATTGTCATGTTTTCCTTGGATGAACAGAGTCCAGGAAAAAAATAAAAAACATATCGTTTTCTAGTTGATACCAGAAAAGTTCACCCAAGTTTCATTTTTGGTATCCAAGAGAAACCATGTAAGATATGGAATTCCAACAATCCTTTTTCAAGCCTTAAACATACATACATAGAAAAAACAATATCTTTTGAAGCTACTTAAATCCTTCAAGTAAACCTAAGCAAGAATTTAATGACTCGCCCACTCAACTTTCTTATGTTTATTGACGAGTTTTCCAATGAACAAGGAAATATGTATGAAACTCAGAATTTTGCAACAGATAAGCATACCCCCACCCCCCACCCGCCCTCCCTCCCAAGTGCGAACAATTTTTCCCACAATAGCACTCTAAACAAACAGCAGCAAGATCCTTGTAGAACAAATAAAACGTGACGAGGGCTCCAAGAACCCCAAAAGGAGATTGGGTTCAGTCCAGAAACAGCAAGATTTTTTTCATCCATATTAGGATACCGTTACGAAGAACAAAAATCACTATTATTTTTCATTTTTCTAGTTCTTCTTTCAAGCCCGGGATAAACATTTTACGAAACGGAACAGATAAGATGATGGTTGGCGAAATATTGTGATAAAATCTGTGTTGAAACACAAAATAATAGAAATAGTGACAACTAATGGTAGATTACAAAAAACATCTGAACCGGAGACGGTGAAGCGAATGGTTCTTACCGCTGGCCGTGTCTGGCTCATCATATGGGCCATCTCACCAAGGAAGTCCCCCATCCCCTGCATCTGCAAAACAATAGCAGAAAGCATCACTCACACTATAAGCAATACCGGCGGAAAGCCCGATTAAATTGCGCGATTCTTACGCTGTCGTCGCTGTCTTCTTCTTCTTGGTACACCCCCACGTCGTAGAGGAACCGCTTGTTGGCGTCGGAGAGGACTGCACAAGAACAACAATGGGATGGGAGCACGAGGGCTCCATGCGATAAGTTTGCCAACTAACTTGCTAGATCGGTTCGGCGGGTTTAGTCAGTTTGTTGCAACATGTAACAAGTGATGTGAGGTGGGTTGTGAATACAGAATATTTGAATATGGGGAGTGGGGGTGGAGGTTGGGAGAAGGAAGATTGAGACCGGAATAGGCGCCCTGGATCTCCTGGAACTTCTCCTTGGCCTCCTCCATCCGCTTGGTGCCGCTGGAGGACGAGCATCTGTCCGGATGCCATCTCTGCAACAGGTTACAGATCAAGAAGTTCAGCTGAATTTACAACAGAAAGAAAGGAAGAAAAATAAAAACAGAGCAGTTTCAGAGTTGGAACAGAGCAAAACTTGGGACGGATCAAGCAATGTTCGACGAGTACGGAGATGGCAGGACAGGCGAAATACGCCAATAATTGGCTACAAGCGTGGCGTCTGGGGATCTAAATCGCCGGATCGGCAAAGATCACGGGCTCCGGCGCAAACTCGCGTAAAGTATGGGGCGCAAACAGGACTGCAGCGCCGCTGAGCTACAGGAATACGAACGAACTTTGGCGCCAACCTACAATTTCCAAACTCGAGATCGGCGACATGTAATTATCTTCCGTGCCATGGCGAGAGGTGCAATCCATGGCCCTACCTCCCCGATTCCCGGTCGAATCGGCAGCGGGGAACATGTAGATGCAGAGAAAGATTTGACGAAGAAAACGCGGAAACGTGCACGCCGGAGAAGGAAGGGAGGAGGAGTCGGCGATTCTCGCTCACCATGGCCAGCTTCCGGTAGGCGAGCTTGAGGTCGGCGTCGGAGCACTCCTTGCTGAGCCCCAGCACGGCGTACAGGTCGCCGCCGCCGGGCGCCGCCGGCTCCCCGCCGCCGCAGCCGTCGCCGCCGGTGGCCATGCCGCGTCCCGCGCCGCCGGCCTGGGGGGCTCGAGGATGCGCGGGGGAGGAGGAGGAGGAGAGCGGAGAGGAGGGAGGAGGAGGTTCCTGGCGTTTCCTTCCCTCTCTCTCTCTCTCTCGGCTCAGGTCGCTCCTCTCCTCCACGCACTGCCTGCCCCTGGAAGCCTCTGGAAGCACGGCCATCATGCCCACTTGCCCCTTTTTAAAACGCTTTTTTTTTTCAACCTGCGAATTTCTCCTTCTGGCTTTGTTTACACGCCTTGGCGCCTTGCGAAAAGGCGACGCGGTAGCCTCCTTGCTTCCAAAACCAACTTTGGCCCGTGGAAAAAATAATATCACATCCGTCCCGAAATTCTTGTTTTAGATTTGTCACGGCTAGCAGCGTTGCATCGCTTTGAAAGCCATGTCTAGCATTTATATGAGGCGGTTTTAGTGCTACTTGGTAAATCATTCGGAAAGCGGTGTTTACAGTTATCATAGCTCTTTCCCTTCAACTTTGGGTTTGTAAAGCTGCTAATAGACTGTGCATGACTTTCACGTTAGCAGTGAAATTCTCCGGCGATTTTGATCGAAGAGGTATATTTTCTTTGCGAGTTGCGTTCCCCCTCCGAGCTGGGTGACATGCCTAAAAACCGCCAGGTTTCCATCTTCAAATGTACATCTTTGCATCAGCATGACACCAACACCGCGTTAGTCCATTGGTGTTATCTATGGGTGATTTGATTGATCCCGTTTCGAATAATTGGGATGAAGACCTAATTAGACAAACTATGTGGCACATTGATGTACAACAGATTCTTTCAATCCCACTCTCGCAACATGATATGCAAGATTTCATTGCTTGGAGTTATACGGAAATGGTATGCTTTCGGTTCAGTCTGCTTACTCTGTTGAGTGGGACCACCGGTATGGATGTAAACTGACCCATTCTAATGGGACGGGACAAATCTCAGTAAACCCTATTTGAAGTAAGGTATGGAAATTATCTTGTCCAGCAAAGGTCGAAAAATTTATCTAACATACGCTACATGGCACACTTCCATGTGGTGTTACGCTTGCAAATGGACATATGAAAATCTCATCCATTTGTCCTACTTGCTCTGAGGCTTCAGAAGATACAAAGCACATGCTTTTTCTCTGTAGTAAGGGCTTCTTTGGATCACAGGATTAGAAAACAAAGGAATTCAAAAAACACAGGAATTTGACGGGATTGTAGGTGCAAAACAGAGGATTACAAAATAGAGGAAAACTACAAGAATGGTCATTTGGATGGAACACAGGAAAAACACAGGAAAAGTGCCTCGATCCTACGCGAATCAGTGTAAAAAAGAGGTTATAGTGGATGTTGAAATTCCTATAGGATTGAGGTGTAGGAATGCATCCATAGGAATTTTGGAGGTGTGGTTCCTTTGATCCAAAGGGCTTCTTTAGGAAAAAATCCAATGGATTGGAATCCTCCAATATTCCTATGAAAATCCTTCAATCCAAAGAGGCCCTAAAGCAAAGGAGGTTTGGAAACGTCTGAGAATGGATGGTATACTGATAAAGCTCGTGAGGTTGATCGTGTTGGAGAGGCGATGTTGGAGTACTTACTTCATCTACCAGACCAAAAAATGTTGATTATGGGTCATCATAATGTGCGTGAAAATGAGTGTTATCCTAGCAATGGTATATGTGGTGGGAAAGACGAAAATTGATGCACAAGGAGACAACTCAGAATGCGCATCAGATTTCTATGGGGATTCTAGCCCTTATGACAGCCTTCGGTAATGCATCATCCCCCCAAGGCCTCTATGAAAAGGGGGATTGGTCTTGTCCTCCTAGGGGATTTGTGGAACTTAATGTCGACGCTTCTTTTGACCACGATCTGCTTAAGGGCACAATGGGGGTAGTCATTAGAGACGACAAAGGCAGATTTATCGCTGGAGGGAATGGGAAGATTGACTATTGCACGGATGTCTTGATGGCCAAAGCCTTGGCTCTCAAATTCGATCTAACATTGGGGCAAAGGACGGGATGTAACCGCCTCATTATTAACCCAGACAAACTGGAGGTGGTTGATACCATGAAGGATGGAGGACGGTTAGCGAGTGCGCCGGCGGCAATCTTCAATGATTGTTTTCAATATACTTGTGATTTCATAATTACTAGACTCGAACATTGTAATAGAGAAGCAAATAAAGTTGCTCATGAGCTCGCTAGATTAGCTAGATTTTGTTTGACTTCTAACTGATTTGAGGAACCATTAAATGAAATTGTAATGATCCTCACAAACGATGTATTGGTTATTTCTAATTAATAAAGTTTTGGGTTCTTTTTTTTTGTAAAAAACATCGTGTTAGTCCACTTCCCTAGTAATGCATAGCTAGGACAATCGAAATGGCAAAGCTCGACCGGCAAGGTTCAATCGGTTTAAAAACAATGTCTATTATATGAATCTATCGATAAGTTGTGTCATTATGTTGTGTTTCATAGCTCTCGTTTTATGTTAAACCTCGTTATGTTGTTATGCCCACTCTTCAAGCACGAGAAATTATATAGGTGTATATATTGTGGATGAGAAACCGTTATGTTGTCGTTACTTTGTTGTTTAGGTCGTATATATTGTGCTCTTTGAAAGAAAGAAAAAAAATCCTTGCGAGCTAGGTCCACTCTCCAAGCACGAGAAACCAATGCACTCCGCATGTTTACATGCTTTGCTTCCATGGACCATAGCGGATTGGACTTTTTCATGTTTGAATGTACATCTTTGCGGTACCACAAAGCCGCGTTAGTCAAATTCCAAATAATGCACAACTAAGATGATCGAAGTGAGAAGCATGGTCAGCAATGTTCCATCGGTTTTGAAAGCGATGTCTACCATATGAAGCAGTTTTAGTGCTACAAGGAAACCATCGAGAAAGCATCATTAGTGTTATCACAAATCTTTCCTTTTAACTTTGGGTTTGTAAAGTTGCTAATAAATCGTGAATGTCTTCCACATCTGTAGTAAAAATCTCCGGGTATTGTGATTGAAGAAGTATGTTTTCCTTGTAAGGTGTGTCCACCCTTCAAGTATAAAAAGAACATTGGAGATTTTGGATGAAGTGCTAAAAACCGTTGGTTTCCATCCCTAAATGTGCATCTTTGCATCAGCATGACACTAACACCAGGTTAGTCCATTTTCCCTGGTAATGCATAACTAGGACAATTGAAATGGCAAGCCCGCCAGCCGACGTTTAGTAAGTTTGAAAGTGGTGTTTGTCATATGAAGCAATCGAAAAGTTGTGTCGATATGTTGCGTTTCATAGCTCTCTTTCTTTTTCTTTCAAAACCTCGTTATGTCGTCATGTCCACTCTCCAACCACGAGAAACCGTTAAGGTATATATACTGTGCACGATAACCCGCTATGTCTTCATTGTGTTGTTATATTATCGTTTAGGTCCATATATTGTGCCCCTTGAAAAAAAAGGTTTCCTTGCAAGCGTGGTTCACCATCCAAGCATGAGAAACCATTACAGATTCCGCATGTTCACACACATTACTTCCATGGTATAATGAATGATTTTCCATGTTTAAATATACATCTTCACGTCAGCACAGAGCCGTGTTGGTTCATTTCCTAATAATGCACAACTGAGGCGATCAAGTGAGAAGCACAGTCAACAACCTTCCATGGTTTTGAAAGCGATACCTACCATATGAAGCAATTATAGTGCTACCTCAAAACCATCAAGAAAATGTCCTTAATGTTATCATAGATCTTCCCTTTTAACTTTAGAGCTTGGAAGTTACTAAAATTGTGCATGCCTTCCATGTTAGTAATAAAATTTTGTAGTCACTATGCGCAGGGAAGTATATTTTTGTTGCGAGCTAGGTCCACCGTTCAAGTATAAAAAATTATTACAGATTCCAGGTGACACTCTTTGCTTCCACGGAAAATGTTTGCTTTTCATCTGTAAATGTACATCTTTGCATCACCACGACATTTTCCTAGTGCATAGCTAGGAAAATCAAAATAGCAAGCCCACTCAGCAATGTTTAATCAATTTCAAGGCAATGTCTATCATATACATGCAGCAATTTTAGTGCTAATGGGGAATCAATCGTGTAGTTGTGTCATTATGTTGTGTTTCATATCTCTCACTCTTTTACCTTAGATCTTGAAAGTTATTAGCAAATTACATGTGCTTTGCAGGTCAATAATAAAACTTTCTAGGTATTGTGTTCAATGGTGTATATTTTTTTTGTGAGCTAGGTCCACTCTCCTAGTGTGACAAAACCGTTGTATATTCTGTGTGACAAACTTTGCTTCCACGGCCAAACGGTTGATTTCCATATTTACATGTACAATATTGCATCACCTCGAAGCGCGTTTGTAAATTTACTAATAATGCAAAACTAGGATTATTGAAAAGGTGAGCCTGCCCAACAACGTTCAATTGGTTGAAAGTGATGTCTTGCCATATGAAACAATTTAGTGCTAGCGAGGAAACCGTCGAGAAGTTGTGTCGTCATGTTTTGTTTCATAACTCTAGATTTTTTTTTGACCTTAGGCCTTGAAAGTTAGTGGTAATTTACACATGTTTTGCAAGTCAGTGATAAAATTATCTAGGTATCATGCTCGAAGATTCCTAGTTTCTTTGCAAACTAGGTCCACTCTCAAGTATGAAAATACCCGTTGCAGATTCTGGGTGACAAGCATTGCTTCCACGGCAGAACGGTCGATTTCCATCTCTAAATATACAATCTTTGCATCACCACAAAGCGCGTTAGTCCATTCCTAATAATGTGAAACTAGGATAATTGAAGTGGCAAGCCTCGTCAACAACTTCCCATCATCTCGAAACAATGTCTTATCATATGAAGCAATTTAGCGCTATCGAGGAAACCATCGAGTAGTGACGTTGTGTCAGTGTCATTGGTGTTATCCAAGCGATATTGTTTTAAACTTTACGCCTTGCAAGTTACCAACAAAACTGCATTTTCTTTGCAAGACAACAATAAAATTCTCCAAGTAATGTCCTCAAAGAAGTATTTTTTTAGGCAAAGACCGTAGAACAATTGTTGTGCGGTATATTTCCATAAATCAAGGAAAAGTTTATACAAAGGCAAAAGGAAAAGAAAAGCAAAAGCAAACAAAGCTCACTAAGCTAACCAATGCCTTGCTTGGGAATCACCATGGTAGACAGCCAGCATACTAAAAATGAGACTCGATCCAGTCTATAAAAACTTGCTTGTATTTGAGCTTGATCTTGTGCTGAAGCATAACTAGGTCTTTCTTGGGAAGAACTTTCCATGAATTGAGACTTGGATTAATGTGCCTGAAGAAGTATATTTTCCTTGCGGGTTAGATCCACTCTCCAAGTATGAAAAGTCCTTGTGGATTCTGGTGACAAGCTTTGCTTCCATGGCAAGACAATATGTTTCCATATCTAGCTAATTGCACATATTTGCATCACCACGAAGTCACATTAGTCCATTTCCTAGTAATGCATAATTGGAACGATCAAATTGGCAAACCATTCAACAACACCACAGTTTGTAACATCTGAAAACTGTTAGTCACTCCCACAGGTTATTTAAATTTGACCATGCCCACAAAAAATATTAACATCTGAAAATCAAATTGGTCTCATGAGATTCTTTACAAAGTATATTTTCATACTATTTAGTAATGTAGATAAATTACATTTTTTTATGAAAATGGTCAAACTTAAGGCCAACTCCAACGTGAAGACCCAAACGGACACACTTTTCGTCCGTTTGAGTTGGCCAGACGGAGACCAACGGTTGTTCTTATTTGCCGGCCCATAGGTGCGCCCAACACAACTGACACATAAAAAAATTGAAATTTAAAATATTTTACATTGCCACCAAAAATGTCGACCGTACATTAACTTAAACTAAAAAATGACATAAATAACTTAAACTAAATGGAACCCTAGATCTAGTCCTAGCCGTCGTTGTCGCTTGAAGTTGACGAAGGGCGGAAGCGACCACAGGAACGGCCACGAGGCAAGTGGCGCCGCCGCATGCAGTGGTGCAGTGGGTGGCACCGGCTGCGGCTCCACCACCGTCTGATGTTCTGGTGACCATGGCTCCGCTCCCACCCAACTGTCCGAGGCTGACACCAACTCCGACGTGTAGGGCACTATGGTCGTCCACAACCACGAATTCCCCACAAATGCCTCAAATGGCACGGTCGGTTCCTCCTCCACCTCCCACTCCTCCGGCTCGGGGAGGGCGTCATCGCCTGCGGCCGATTAGGATAGTTGCATCACCATGCCCTCTCGTTTCGAAAGTTGTTCGAGCTCGTATAACTCTATGGCCTTTTGAGTTCCTCGCCCTCCTCCTTGGCGATCTAGGAGGCCTTGTCGGACATAGCGGCGGGTGGCTGTGGACTGGGAGCACGCGCACACCCCCGCCCGCCGCACGCGGGGGACTAGGAGCAAGCGCACGAGTGGGAGCACAGGTGCGAAGTACGACAGGCGCCGCACGTTGTGCTCCTCATGGAACCAAGTGTCCCGAAATGGCGATGAGACGACGTATGTTGGGTCATAGCGAAGATCCTTGGGGAGCTGTATTGGCGGCGGTGTACCTCCAGCAGATGCACGACCGGTGGCCGGAACGGGAGGCACGGGCACCCTCTATGGGTTGAGGTGCCAGCCGCCCGAAAGGTGGACGTTAGGCCACGACACCAGGGTAGCCTCATCCCAATACCGTTGGACTGCTCGACACCAATGCAGATACACTGTCGTAGGCAGCGTCAGGGCGAAGCTTGTCGCGGCCCCTAGGAACCGGAGGACGAGCCGCCCCTATGGTCGTGCTTCCCAGGCTTCCCCAAGATCCACTTCCACAACATTTTGGCCGGTGGGCGATGGTGGGTGATGGTGGCTAGGGTTTGTCGACCGTCTAGGGGCATAAGAGAGGACGAAGACCGGGAAGTGCATTGGACGCCCCCTCGACTTGCACGTGTGGCATTAAAAAGGACTGAGTGGAGGTGGACTGGGTGCCTGACGTGTGGGTCCCTCCCACACGCGTGGATTAAATGGGACCGGTGGATTGTGGTTGGGCGGGCGACGTGTGTGCCCAAAGTGGACACCAAAAGGACGTGTGGACGAAAATCAAGCACAAATTTGCGGCAGAGATGTGTCCAAACAAACATAAGACGGACACATTTGTGTTTGTGGTTGCGCGATGGACTGTGGTTTTTTTCTCTCACATTTAGTCGGACATCAACGAATGAAATGGATCGCCGCGTTGAAGTTGGTCTGAATAAATTTGACTTTGACTTAGACCAAAGCTGAAACCTTAATCATTTTAATTATTTTGAGACGGAGGAGAATGATCTAAGTACTTTGTTCAAGGGCGAGAGAAGAAACACAATCAAAAAGACTGAAAAAAAAAATCAAGGCACAGGGCACATGCACCTCCCGCAGGAATCTGTCGGCACGAATTCTCGTTAGCGCGACGCTGGACGCAGCCGTCCGATCTGGGCGGGACGGGCGGCGCAGCTGGGCCGGCACCGTCCCAGATATTCTAGGGGAGCGGAGCCCACGGCCTCCCTCCAGAAGGTTCCCGGCCGGTGCACGCTTTTCTGACCGCGGGACCCTCCCGTCCCCCTCCGACAGGCATTGACCCTCTGGCCCCGCCGTTCGGGTGAAACCACGACGCTGCCACTGGCAGGGCGCGAGCGCGAGTTGCGGCCGTCACGCGTTCCACGTCGGCCGGTTTGGAGTGGAGTGGACGTGTGGATGGCCCGGCGGCTCACGCAGCACGTGCCCAAGCTGGACGGCGTCTCTCCCTCGTTGTTCTTTTTACCGGGCCATGTTGCTGCTGCTGCTTCGGTCATGTTTCACTCTTTTACACTTTTAGCATGAAAAATCATTTTTTTCCTCAAAGAAAACAACATGAAAAATCATCTTCCCCACCTCATGAGATAGTCTGGGTGCGACGGGCATGTACTTTACGCGGTCCAGTTGCCAGTCTAGTGTCTCTCTCGACTTGGCAATTTGTTCTCTTGCTTGCTACTCCTTCCGTTCCAAATTACTTGTCTTGGATTTGTCTAGATACGGATGTATCTAGCATTAAAATGAGTCTAGATATATCTGTATCTAGACAAATCCAAGACAAGTAATTCGGAACGGAGGGAGTACTAAAAAGTTCACCCGAGCCGTTTTCTTCCTATTGTTTGTTGTCCCGCGATCCGGCAAGATTCAGGAATCACGACTGAAGTGGATGCGTGCGAAAAGGAAGGACGTTCTTTTACTTTTTTCCAGTCAAACTCATCTATATGACTGGTCTTATCCGGTAAGATCACTTTAGCCATTGCATTCGGAATGATTACCGTAACTAGTTCTGCCGCTTCATCTTCGGTCACAGTATCAATTCTGCATATTTTTGGCTAAGCTGCGTACTATGACATGTTTGGCCGATCAAGCTCTATCTAATGCCCCCTTTATTCACAAATATAAGATGTTTTGGAATTTTAATATAGAGTACATACGAATTTAAATGAGTGAACAAACACACTAAAGTATGTTGATATACATCTGATTCACAAAAAAAGCTAAAACAACTTGTATTTATGAATGGAGATACTATTTTTCACTTGGACAATCATGTTATCTTTTCTGTTTATTATTATTATATTATTATTATAAGGGCCTCTTTGATTCGCGGGATTGTCAAAACGAAGGAACAGGAAAAATGCATGAATAGGATGGCATGTCCAATAGTATCCTACATGATTTGAAAGAATGTTTGATACCGCAGGAAAAACAAAAGAATTCTACAAAGAGGTTTGAATGGATGGAAATTTTCCTCTAAATGTAGTACAAATGGATCCTATGGAAAAACTCCTCAAGATGCTAATCCTACAAATCAAACGAGCATCACAGGAAAAATTCCTAAGGGTCCAAATCCTCCAAAAATCCTATGCAATTCCTTTGAATCAAAGGAGCCCTAAGGTTGGAGTCGATGGCGAGTTCACATGTGAGACCAACAACCTTCACCAATAAAAAAAATGCACCCAACCCTGTGGGACTAGCAAACTTTCAAGAGACATAAATAAACAAATACACTTTACTCAGTTGTGGGACCAACAAAACTATTCCTATGTTGTCTCAACATAACTAGTCCCAAGCCTGGGTAAAGAAGGCGGATTGTGTTAGTTTTGACAAGTCAACGTCAAAACTTAGTCACTCTTATGAAGATGAAACCCAAAAGAAAATTGTTGTCGTTCTTGTTGGGAAGTAAAACAAATAAACAAGTATGCCAGTACTTTCATGTGAGACTAGTGCTTGTAGAATGCAAAAATAACAAATGAAAAAACATGACTCCAACTCAAAATTATGTCTTGTTTTCAGTTTCACTTTTCAACCAAGCTCTTCCAATTATATATCACAGAACAAGAGTGTGAACAAATTGTAAACTTCAAAGCGATGGTAGTTCTTGCCCTTCTACCCAATCGACGACCTATAGCTATAAAGCTTTAAAATATTAGGCACGATAACCTTAGACCATACCAAATATTAGGCCAGTCTCAAATGAAGCAAGGTCCAAGAAAAACCGACCTCTGGCCTGCCAAGTTTAGCCTGAGATTGAACTTGCAAATTCTATATGCCGCACAATGCGGCAGATAGCCACTTTTTCCCACAGACTTGCTCCATTGCACCACTTTGGGCCAGCCCATTTGGTAGATACACAATGTGCTACAGGATCCAGTTTTGGGAACCTTTTTCCGTCAAGCTAAATAAAGGGGAATCTTTTACCATTTTATATTTTGTTTAATTTTTTGGAATTTTCAAATATGATTCAACAAATGTCTGGGTTTAAAAAAATTCTAAGGAAATTCATCAAATGCTCGCGTCTTTAAAAATGTTTAAATTTTTTAAAAATGTTCTTGTTTTCAAAACAAACACACAAATTCAAAAATTATCTGGGGATTTCAAAATATGATCATGGTTTTAAAATTTGTTTGGAATTTCCAAGGTTCCCGTTTCCTTTAAAAAGTATAACAGATTAAAAACCTCTCAGGAATTTCAAACAGTGTTCACAGTTTAAAAAATTATTCAAAATTATAAAAATGTTCCAACTTTTTCAAAAGTTGTTCAACAATTCAAAAAATGTTTAGACTTTTCGAAAACTGTACATGGTTCAAAAATTGTCCTAATATTCAAAATATATTCCAATTTTAGAAAATTCATCTATACAATGTGTGTGAAAATTATTCTTGAGTGTGAAAACTGCACTACTATATGCTTCTTTGCATATTACAAAAAGTGCAATTTGAGTGCAAGTTTTTCTAAGCTTTGTTTTCATTTTATTTCTTCTTAAATGGTAATACCAATGCACTAATTCATTCTTACTTATAAAACTTCATTTTTTGGATTTTTATTTTTATTTCATTCATTTTAAGGGTAATACCAATAACACTCATTCATTCCTTCAACCATTTTCTTCGCGAAAATTCCCCTATTATATGCTTATTATTGCGTATTATAAATTTTTGCAATTTCTATGTAAATCATGTGCACATTTTGTTATTAATTTTGTTATTTTCTTTTTTTAAAAGGGTAATACCAATGCCACTAAATCATTCCTCATTAGAACACTTCATTATTTTTAATTTGTTTTACTTTATATTTAGTTTCCTTTCTTCTTTAAGGGTAATACCAATCCCACGAATAGATTCCTTCGTAGAAAATATTTTTTTTGCGGAAAATTTCACTATTTTTGCGCATTCCTGCATATTATAAAAACATGATTTATGTGTAAATTATGCACCAATAATGTTATTTTTCTTTTAAAATGATAATATAAATGCCACTAATTCATTTGTTCCTTAAAAACTTCATTATTTTTATTTCGTCTTAGTTTTTATATAACTTTATTTATTTTTAATGTTAACACAAGTGCCACTAATTTATTCCTTCTTAGAAAACTTATTTTTTGTGAAAATTACACTATTATATGCTTATTGTTACACATTGTAAAAAAGGTTAACTTTTGTGTAAATTACGCGCAAATTATGTCATTATTTTATTTTTTCTTAAAGGGTAATATCAATGCCACTAGTTCATTGTTACTTAGATTTTTTTCTTTTCCACTTTTTTTTTTCCATTTTTGCCTTGTGTCTTATCAGGTATTGGGCCAGTTTCTATTATGTTTCAGACCATTGATTGGGCCATTTTTCTTACCAAGCTAACTATTTGGTGGGCTTCTGCTTTGTGGTTGCAAAAGGGCCGAGTTTCTATCTTATTTTAGTATATGTTTTTCTTCATTGGTGCTTAAGTATATACGCAAGAGCTATACGATATAAGTATAAATTGAACTAGAGTGCGAAAATTACACCATTATATTGCATATAAAAAGGTGAAATTTAGTGCAAAGCTATGTGTATGTTTTTTATTTTTATTTCTTAAAGAGTAATACCAATTTCACCAATTGATTTTTACTTAAAAACTTCATTATTTGGATTATTTTTAGTTTTTATTGGAATTTGGTTGTTCCTTAAGGGTACTATCAATGGCACTAATTTATTCCTTCTTATATTTTTTTGTGAAAATTTCAATTGTCTATGCTTATTCTTGCATAATATGAAAAGCCAATAATTGTGCTTTGATGTTGCCTCAACCCAGAGTTAACTGCACAGAAGTACCACAATTCGGGCATTACATGCAGATTGGTATCACGATTACTAATTTTTGCGTGTCAGTACCAACATTGGTCCAAGTTTTTACAAATTAGGCTAAAACGCGTATTTTTACGTATTGACGCCCGATCCGACAGCTCGGGCCCACCTGTCAGGTGCCACACTGGCCAATCGACGCGTGCCCGCGCGTGCCCGCGCGCTGACTAGGACAAGCCGGTGCGCTGCAACCTGGTCCGGTCGCACCAGCTCCAGCCCGGCCGCACCATTCCCCTCCCCTCCCCCTCCTCGCTCGTTTCCTCCATCGCTGCCGCCCGCGTCCCGACTGCCGGCCGCCGCCCCGCCCCGCCGACGCCATGGTTTTGGAGGACGAAAGCAACGACGACCATTCTAGCCTCCCGTACATGCATTCTTCCTCCACAGACGGTCTCAACGAGGTCAGTACAGGGTTAGGGTTTCATATTTGGGATTTCTTGAATTGGTTGATTTCGCTAGGTTTTGATTTGGCCATTGTCTTTGTGCGAGCTTCTGCAGGTCCCTTTCAGCATTGAAGATCCAGATTACAAGGGGCTTGAGCTGGATGTGATGTCTCCATGTGAGAAGCACGACATGGCATCTGAGAGGCTTGTTGCCTTTGAAGGAACAAACACAGGTAGGAGGTTTTTAGCATGTGCACAACCGGTATGGATTGTAGGATTGTAGGCATACTGATTTTTTTCCTTACTTGGTCAGTGCCATATTAAACTCTGTTTGCTGGAGTACTCTGCTTGCTGTCAACATTTTGGTTCATAGTGGTTAGAGTAGCTTATTTAGGTCAAGCATGAGTATATTTTGCTGGAGTACAATGGCATAGTAATTTTTGTTAATAGTGGTAGTAGAGTAGCTTACAAATGGTTGACCACTCCTTGATATGAACAGTAGAGTAACTAACCTAGTCAGTCAGCTACTCAAGTGGCTGCTCCTCTTGTTAAATGTAGTGGTCTGATGCTAAATTTAGACATTCTTTTTGGCAACTGCAGTGATTTTGTGTAATTACTTGCTGTATGAGCTGTTTTGTTGTTGTTGTTGTTTTTGTAGGAAGGTAGCAATTGTGGCTTTGTTGAATGGGTTGATCACCAGTGGCCCCCAACAATGCAGAATGCATTGTTGAAGCTATGGGCAATGGTGGAAGATGCCAAAAGTGCTAGGGTGAATGACAATTTTGAAAGTTCTTTCACTATCCACCATCTGACAGAAGAGAAGAACAAGCTGGAGGCCAACTATGACAAGCTAGTCCAAGATGTGCATGAGATGATGAACTTCCAGGAAGATAAGGTGGTGGATTTCAGACATCTGCAATCTGCCATTACATATCAGCAGGAGGTAAGAAAAGAATTGATTGATGATATGAAGGCAAAGATGGCAACTGAGATGGCAAAGAAAGATGCAGAGACCGAGCAACTTACTCAGAAGTATGAGCTGCTGCTCAACCTGACAAGAGCTCAAGCAATAGTCATTCAGAACTTGAAGTTGAACAAAATGAAAGAGAAGCAAGTGCTTACTGAAGCTAGTATGAATTTGGAGCTGAAGAATGCAGAGCTAACTAAGTGTCAGGAGAAGCTCACCCAAGAGAAGCTAGAGTGGAAGCTTCAGGTTGCTGATCTGCTTAAGGGAAATGAAAAGCATATTGAAGAGAAGTGGCAGTTAGAGTTTCAGAATGAAAAGTTGAAGGAGAAGTTCAGGGGGATTCAGGCCATCTTGGAGAAGTGAAGAAGATGAAAATGAGATTAGTGGCATTGCTGACCTTTTGGGAATGGTGGTTGTGTAATGACCTAGCATCTAGGAACTAATGTTGTGTACTGTATGCTTGTACTAATGGTGAACTATGGCTGGTGTATGTATGTAGTAGTTATGCTATTCATCCTTTTGCGAGAAAAGGATGAACTATGCATTTGAAGTGGAACTCCTCTATGTATTGTGAACAATGGTTATGTATTGCCATGTATGGATCAGTTTCTTATTATGTATGGATATGCTGATTATGTAGATGGATATGTTGATGATGGTACATTATGACAATGTTGCAGCAAACCAGACAGTACATTGCAATAAAAGAGGAACAACACTCACTAAATATCATTGCATCAGAAGATAACTTCACTGATCCATTACAACTTGATCCATTACAACTTGGCTGCAACTGAACCAACTAACTAACTTAATATCTTGCCTGCAACTAAGCCAAGCACAAATATAGTGAAAAGAAACAGCACATTGTGAAATTTGGCCCTAATCCCCGCAATCTCTGCATTCTTCTCTCTGAGTTGAGTTTGCAGAGACAGAAACATGGCCTCCCTTGTGCCATCATCTTCACTTGGAGTCAGGATTGGAAATTGATCTTCAGATCTAGCAACAGTTGCACCTTTAAGCCTCCATACTTCATCACGCAGATCCCCAATGAGCTCACTCCAGAATGTGGGCAATGGATCATCATGCCATTGCACAAATCCACAGCCACCGTGCTATTAAGATACACAAGAAAATTTCACCATGCTGCCACATACTATTGCACAGAAGAAAGAGGAAGAAAATTAGGGCAAAAAACAACACTCACCATAGCATCCACGCAGCTGTAGTACCTCCTACCAGGGTTCTACCTGCTCCAGGAGATCCATCTTGGCACCTTCCTCGGAGTTGAGCAGTGGCACATCACTGGAGGCTCGTATGCCATTGGGTTCTCGCGGTAGCGCACCGGCGAGCGCGACTCCTCCCCCTTCCTTCCTGCAGCTCAACAAAATCCGGGAGCGGACCCGGCACTGGACGACCACGACATCTCCGCCGCCGGCCCCAGTCAGCGCCTCTGAGATTTCTCCTTGGCTGCGCTCCAAATGGCCACTGCATGGATGAACCCTAGTTTCGTTCCCCACTCTGAGATCTTGTGCTGTCACTTTAATAGTAGGAGAGGTATCTGTCCCACATGTCAGAATCCCCAAATGTGGTACTGCATGTTATGTGATGCCCCAATATTGTTACTGACATGCAACAGCTAGCAGTAGTATTGGTACTGATTTGTCACAAGTAACTGCAAATGTGGTACTACTTTGCAAATACTGGTAGTTCAGATAACCACCTAAAGTTCAACATTCAGAAAACCACCTAAAGGTGAACATTCAGATAAGCACCTAAAGTTCAATCACATATCCAGTAGCAAGTTCTACATTACAATAACCAACTAGAGTACTCCACCTCAAGTTCAACATTACAAGCATCAAGTTCAACATTACTAGAGTACTCCACCAGTACTCCACCTCAAGCATCAAGTTCAACCAAAATAACACCACAGTATTTCACATTACATGGCTCCTCCACCTCCCATGCTAGTAGTGAAGTAGGACATCCATCCAGTGTGTGTGCCATCAGTAGGAATGTCAGCATATTGCCTGGGGGCAATGAATGGCATTGGAGCACCTCTTCCAGCTCTTCCTCTGCCTCTGCCAGCTCCTCTTCCAGATGGTGGTGGTGTAGTAGAAGTAGCAGCTCATCTTCCTCTGCCAGCTCCTCTTCCTCTTCCAGATGGTGGTGGTGTAGTAGAAGTAGCAGGTCCTCTTCCTCTGCTAGCTCCTCTTCCTCTTCCAGATGCTGGTGTTGTAGTAGAAGTAGCACCAGCTCCTCTGCTAGCTCCTCTTCCTCTTCCAGATGATGGTGTTGTAGGAGCAGAAGCAGCAGGTCTTGGCTGTCTTGCTGTTGGTGCAGTAGAAGGACCAGCAGCTCTTGGCTGTGAGGTACTTGGAGTAGCCTTGCAAAGAAAAGGAAACAGTTAATAATGCTAGAAAGAAATGTACAAGAAAGAAAACATTAGTATATTTGAAGGTGAAAAATTATTACCACATACTTATTCTTCCTCAAAGCTAGCTCAGGCTTCAACTGTTTAAGACAGTTTGTGTACCTATGCCCTTGGAGACCAGAATTACCACATGTTATGGTCCCCATTCTTGAAGTTTCTTTTGGCTTTGGTACTTCAAATTTGCCCTTGATCCTCTTTTCTTTCCTTCTTCCTCTCTTGATTTTGAATGCAGGTGGTTCTATGTCTGGAACAGGGGTCCTTGTCCAATCATGCTCACCAGGCACAGGAAAGATCATTGGTTCATAAGCTGCAGCATAAAAATCTTTCTTGAAGAATTTCCTGACATAATCCTCTGGTTTCCTTTTAGCCTTGTTTATTGCAGAGATGGCATGGTTGCAAGGTATGTGAAAGATCGAGGATGTCGCCTAGAGGGGGGGGGGTGAATAGGCGCTTTAAAATAATTACGGTTTAGGCTTGAACAAATGCGGAATAAACCTAGCGGTTAATTTGTCAAGCACAAAACCTACAACAACTAGGCTCACCTATGTGCACCAACAACTTATGCTAAGCAAGATAAGTAACTATGTGATAGCAAGATATATGACAAGGAACAAAATGGCTATCAGAAAGTAAAGTGCACAAGTAAAGGGCTCGGGTAAGAGATAACCGAGGCACGCGGAGACGACGATGTATCCCAAAGTTCGCACCCTTGCGGATGCTAATCTCCGTTTGGAGCGGTGTGGAGGCACAATGCTCCCCAAGAAGCCACTAGGGCCACCGTAATCTCCTCACGCCCTCGCATAATGCAAGATGCCGTGATTCGACTAAGGGACCCTTGAGGGCGGTCACCGAACCCGTACAAATGGCGACCCTTGGGGGCGGTCACCGAACCCGTACACTTTGGCAACCCTTGGGGGCGGTCACCGGTACCCGTCAAATTGCTCGGGGCGATCTCCACAACCTAATTGGAGACCCCGAAGCTTGCCCGGAGCTTTACACCACAATGATTGAGCTCCGAACACCACCAACCGTCTAGGGCGCCCAAGCACCCAAGAGGAACAAGCTCAAGGGTACCAAGCACCCAAGAGAAATAAGCTTCTCAACTTGTAACTTCCACGTATCACCGTGGAGATCTCAAACCGATGCACAAATGCAATGGCAAGTGCACACAGAGTACCCAAGTCCTTCTCTCTCAAATCCCACCAAAGCAACTAATGCTAGGGAGGAAAGTAAGAGGAAGAACAAGAAGGAGAACACAAAGAACTCCAAGATCTAGATCCAAGGGGTTCCCCTCACATAGAGGAGAAAGTGATTGGTGGAAGTGTGGATCTAGATCTCCTCTCTCTTTTTCCTCAAAAACTAGCAAGAATCCATGGAGGGATTGAGAGTTAACAAGCTCAAAGAAGGTCAACAATGGGGGCAAAACGAGCTCAAGAGATAGGGAACCATTGGGGAAGAAGACCCCCTTAAATAGGTCCCCACGAATATGCCTGTTATGTGCAGAATAACATAGGAGCGGTACAACCGCTATGAGCACCGGTACAACCGGTAACAGGCAATAAGCGGTACAACCGGCCCACAACCGCCCAACAACCGCACCACAACAGAAGCTAGTCCGGTGGTAGAGCGGTACATGGCCGGTACAACCTCCGGACCAATTCTGGAGCGGTACAACCGCTCCAAACACCGGTTGTACCGGTCAACCGGTACAACCTCTCTATGGGGCGGTACAACCTCTCTATGTAAAACAGGCAATATCAAAACAGCCACAACTTTCGCATACGAGCTCCGAATTCGATGAAACCAAGTTTGTTGGAAAGCTAGAAACAAGGGCTAACACAATCTTGATAGAAATATCAATAAGAAGCAAATGAGAAAAGGCCCATAAGAAAATGGTGAGAACCCTTCCTTGGATAAGACCGGTAAAATCTCCAACACCGAAAACATCATAGAAGACGCATGCGAACTCCGTTTTCGATGAACTCGAGCTTGTCATAAAAATGACCATAAGCTCCAAATCTCAGAAGGAGAAGAACCAAACAAGAACCAAAAAGATGATGCAAGGATGCAATGGTTTGAGCTCTCTACGAAGGATACGATCAAGCAACTCATCGAGAGCCCCCCTTGATAGTACGGCAATCAATCCTATAACCCGGTCTCCCACAACTACCGTGAGACTGGTAAAATAGAAAACCTATCAAGGGCAAACCTTTGCCTTGCACATGGTCCACTTGAGCTAGATGATGACGATCTTGACTCCCTCAAGTTGGACCACCTTTCTTGATTGCATTGGCTCGAAGAAGACTAGTTGATTGCTCCCCCATACTCCACTATGGGTGAGCCACTCTTCTGCACATCTTCACAAGTCCATTGTCACCACAATGGACGGCAAGCTTCAAGCATATGATCTCTTCGTGATGATCCTACTTGAACTTGCACACCGCAACCTAACCCCACAAAGAACTCCCACGAAGACCATGGGTTAGTACACAAAGCATAATTGACCATGCTTACCATACCATGGGATCGCTTGATCCCTCGGTACATCTTCTATGCTTTGTGTGTTGATCAACTTGATTCATTCTTTGACTTAGTCTTGATCAACCTTAAATCTTTCCAACTCTCTTCATTTGGATGATGTCTTGAAGGTAAACATGAATGATCACACAATCTTCTTCTTCAAGATATGCTTGCAATAAGCTCAACACTCACATGACCAATCTTTGGATAATTCCTTAATAGCACCTTGGTCAACTCATAAACTCCTTGAAACCAACACATGGAATTCAAGAAAAGCCTATGGACAGATCCTTCAAATATAACTCAAGACAACCATTAGTCCATAGAGATTGTCATCAATTACCAAAACCAAATATGGGGGCACCGCATGTTCTTTCAATCTCCCCCATTTTGGTAATTGATGACAATCACTTTCAAGAGAGTTTATATAAGGAATTATGCATCACCATGCAATGCAATAATAGTGCAATGAATGAGATGCAAAAGCTAAGGAACAAAACCAAAGAAAGAGGAGATAGCTCTCTAAACTTCTCCACAAAACTCTCTGAAACTTCTCCCTCATTGGCATTGATTGCCAAAATGGGCGAAAAGTTTAGAAGGCCAATATAAATTATGGTCCTCCATAAATTGTGTATTTCTCAACAAGAGAGTGGAATGCAATACACATATCCAACTGTCGATACTTGGAGGAAGACAAACTATATTGAGGCACAAAGATTGCAACAGAAAGATATGCCACAAAGACATAACAAAGAGAGACACAAGCAATCAGAAGATACCAATTGAAGCAAGCAATCAACGGATATCAATTGAACCAACTAGACCAATGATCCTACATGCCACAAGAATAAAGATATTATGAAAAGCGCAAAGGAGTGTTCTAAAGAAACTAGAGAAGCTCCCCATGATTTGTGCACAAATAAGAATTTTTGTATTTGAATACAAAGTGCACAAAATAGGATCATAGCTCCCCCAAAATCAATAGAAACTCACATCCAGTGCATGTGAGCATATAGGAAACAAAGCCTAGCGCTTGCAACAAGCACATGGTTGAGAAACATGTAAAAGAGGCAACTTAAGAATAGGCTCAACCAAAATGATGTGTGTGAGTCATGGCGAAGCACTTGAGAAGACTAAAATTAGGATGAGCATTAAGCATCAACATAGTCTGGAAAGAATGAGGCACACGGTGCAAGGCCTATCATTCCCACACACAACTGGCAAATGGGTTCACAAGCTTACTAATAAGCAAAAGAGAACCTATGCTTGTGACAACCTATGGTGAAGATAGACGAGGGGAGGCTCATCAAGACGAGGGATACCAATTAAGATGGCAAAACCTCGTAAAGATAAGCAAGAGGAAAATAATCTTCACCACACAAGAGTGCAACAAGATGCGACGATAGAGGACACGCACTCAAGGCAAAAACTTTCACGGAGCCACCAAAGAAATAACATAAGAAAGACAAGGTGGACGTGAAAGAAAAGATATCAACTAGAGATATAATTTCTCTCAAGTGTAAAATGTTCTAGGTAGACGAAATCATGATGATATATATCTACAAAGAAGGATGTACACCCGAAATAGTTACAACAAGAAGGAATGAGATATCCAAAAGGAAGTCATAAATATACCAATAAGATATTTGCTTGAAAGCATAGCACTTGGCTAGATATGGTCTCATTGTATATAAATGAAGTCCAAACACACATCCATCAAAGGCATCACAACTAGCAACAAGAGATCATCGTTGGGATGCTTTGAGAAAGGAAACAAGTATCACAAGATATGAGATGAATGTCATGCCAAGATGCAACCTACACAAGGTTGAATGCAAGAGGAGAAAGCATGAATAGATACTTGTTACCGAGATATCATTGGAAGGATGTAGTAGATACCAATTGAAGGTAGATAGTAGTTCATTGATCATCCTAGATTGACTCCAATATGCACATGGTGACAACACCTTCCTTGTGAGTGAGCCGAGCATCCAATGCATCTCCACATGTTCCTAGAAGAACAACACAAACTAAACGGTACCCAAACTTATCGAGACAAAATAGTTAGAAACACCAATACATAGGACAAACTCCACATAAATATGTGCATATGAATTTCATGCACATCTCATCCAAATTGAGACTAGGTGGAGTTTCCCCTATATATTGAGCTATAGAAAGAAAGCATGCTAAATGAAATACATGAAGTAAACATGAATGCTCAAGACTTTCAAAATCCAAGACCTAAAGAGAAAGAAATGCCAAGTGAAAAGGATACCAAATGGAGAAATCATTACTTGGAAGATATCATTAAAGATACATCAAGGAATGAGATATCCATTGATACACACTAAACTAAAGATGTCAAACTCCCAAAGAGAGGATGGTTCCAAACAAACCAAGCTCTCAACAAAGTTTCATGATGGCACAAAGTACCAAAAAGAAATGGCTTGCCTTCCACCAAAACACACTTGATAAGGATCACAAGAAGAGTGTTCTAAATAAAATAGGATAGCTCCCCCACGAGTTGTGCATTATATAGGATTTGCATTTGAATACAAAATGCACAAGGTGGGATCACTACTTTCACTATATCTAGAAAACACTAGACAAGAACAAGAAATAAATAAGATCCACAAGTGGTAGGGAAGACACCGGGAGTTGACACAAACCTTGGCAAGAGAAAAGGCAAATAAAAACAAAAACCAAAGTAAAGATGATCAACAAATTCTACCACACATAAGTGACTACCAATTGTCAAAAGACAAGAACTATTTGGAAATAATTCCCGGTGGTAGATAACAAGGACGTCCAACATCATCTTCACAACAAACACAAGCAAATTGCAACTTGTAGAGCTAACATGCCACCTAGGAACAAGATAATTTACAATATCAATTCTAGGTGACAATATCTCAAATGTACACATTTTCTAGGCTTGTAATATGCACTTAGCATATTACTCCCCCATAATGTGATACCAATAAGAACTTAACAAGAGGCAATAAGAGGATCCAACACGAGATAATCAATGGAATTTTAGAATTTGAATTTCTCATGAGAGATATACCACCTAGCGACTAGATAATCTTGTAATATCAATACTAGATGGTATTCCTCATGCACACACATTTATAGGATTGTGAGGTGCACAAAGCACATCACTCCCCCAAAATGGGATGTTCCATTGATCTCTCACACGAGCCAACTAGGATACAAACAGGAAGCAAAAAGGCTCAACGCACGACGCACACGTATATGATGTGCAAACCAACACACACATACTTGATTGCTCAAGATAAGCAAGTTGGAAGCGCAACATATACAAACACATGCAAGGAACAAAACCAAAACATGCAAGGGGGCAAGTAACTTTCAAGGTAAACAATTTAAGTACAAGTTACCGCAAGGAGGCACATTGGATATAAGATAGAAACTTGATAATCCAATTGACTTGGCTTGAGACAAAGAGAATGATGAAGTCCCCTTAATTCTTCATAATGTAGCCAAGTCTCCAATGCCCTCCAACAACACCTATTGATCAAGTTTGAGCTAGTTGGTCCCCAACCAAGTTGGGTCCTAAGAGGTTAGTCACAATAGGCTTGGCTACCCAAATGGTTCTTTGCTTCAACCACTTTGAGTACCAACAAACTTGGCAACCACATTGCCTACCTTATCCTTCCCAAGAGAATAGACATCATCAATAATAATTGGGTTGGATAAGTTACCACTAGTGCATGAAGAAGCGAGGTGACCTTTCTCACGGCATAGGTAGCAACGTCTACTCTTCACTTTCTTCTCACTTGATTTCTCAACTTGAGAAGCATTAACTTGAGTCTTCTTGGGAAGAGGCATTTCTTCAACTTGAGGTTGAGCATGTGATTGAACTTGTGCCCTCTTCCCTTGTTGCTTGACACTAATGGCCTTCTTCTTCAATGGGCAAGATCTAACATGATGCCCTTCTATTTTGCACTTGAAGCAAACAATCTTGGCCGAATTCTTGACTTGTTCTTGGCCCTTCTTTTTGTTAAACTTGGACTTCTTCTTCTTATTGGAGTTGAATCCAAGTCCACCTTTGTCATTGGGGGATTTTTGCACACTCAAGATATTGTTGAGTGTGGATTTCCCTTCATGACACTTTTCCAAGTCTTTCTTCAAAGAAGTGACTTGGGCCTTGAGCTCTTTGATTTCCTCTACACGGTTAGTCTCAACACAAGTACTAGAGGAAGTATAAGCTTCATCGTTAGAGCAACAAGGCAAGGAAAGCAATTCATCACAAGATGTACCAACATTGTGAGTAGATGAATTACAAGGACTAGCACATGGCAATATACTATTTTGACTAGAAGTAGTGCTAGTACCCACATGAGGCTCACTAGATGTTACCTTAGCAATCATGGCCTCATGAGCTATCTTTAGCACACTATGGGATACTAGAAGATCATCATGAGAGCTTGAGAGCTTTTCATGACTTTCTTCCAATTTCCCATAATTGCTAGATAGCACCTCAAGTTGAGCCCGTAGCTCAACATTCTCCTTCAAAATGGATGCTTCACAAGTAATAGAATTAGTAGCACAAGCATCATCATTAACAACAAGAGGAGAAGGCAACTTGGCAAGCTCTTTTAAATAAGAAGCTTCAAGTTGGGCATGAGACTCGGTGAGTTTGATGAGCTCACCCTTGATGACCCTTGAGCCATTTTCGAGGTGCTCAAAATCCACAAGGAGTCTAGCATGAGAAACTTCAAGCTTAGCATTTTTAGTTTTGAAATCGTTGGCCACCTCAAGAGCTCTATCATGAGATTCCCTCACTCTAGATAATTCTAGAGCAAAAGTCTCCTCAAGAGATTCGGAGGTGGTTTGTTCATGTTCAAGAGCTTGAGATAGCTCCGCGATCTCATTTGCGTAATCACACCCATGAGCTTCCATTTTCTCAATGGTGGCCTCATGCTCCTCTAGATGAGATTCCAACTCCTCAATGTATTTCTTGCCATCAATCGCAATGGACATTATTTCCATGAAGTTGGAACGAGCAATTTTATTTTTATGAAGAGCTTTAAAAATCATTTCCCCCTTAGTTTTTAAGGAGGCAACATTATCATTCTCTTCATCATTATCCTCATCATCATTAGCATCAACATCATCATCAAGAGACATATTGGGGTACAAAGTAGGAGATACCTTTGACGCCTTAGCCATAAGGCAAAAAGCAATAGATGATGATGTAGGATCCCTTGAGGCACCATTAAACCCCACATCTTGTTCCATGGAGTGTTCGGTTTCCTCTACATTGTTAGCACAACAATTCGAGGAAATAGATGCATTTTTATCATGGCAACAAGACATAGCAAGCATATCATCATGAGATTTAGTCAAGCAATTTCTACATGATATGCAAGGACTATCAACACAAGCATGTGAAACATTTGGAGTGCTCGAAGTGTTAAAGCCCAAAGAAGGAGCATTGCAATAATATAGTGATGAAGGATCATCCACAATAAGCATACTATCATCATTGCAATGACCAACACTACTCACCATATCATTACCTTGTGGCAAACCACATGTAGGTGAAGTAGAAGAAGTTGAGAAGACTATACGACCGGAGGTGGAGGGGGAACAATCATCCCCACAAATATTGGACACACCATATTTATCTTGAAGCTTTGTCCACAACTCATGAGCATCCCGGAACGGCATGAGTTGAAAAAGAACTACATTGCTCAAAGCATCGAAAAGCACATTAGAAGCTTGAGCATTGAGATAAGAGTTTTTCTCATCCTCTAAAGATAATCTTTGGGGATCCTTTGGAGGAGAAAAACCCATATCTACAATTCGCTCTAAATTTGGGTCCATGACCCTAAAGAGGTTAAGCATACGAATTACCCAAACATCAAAATTTGTGCCATCGAAACTAAGAGTGTCAGAGAATCTTAATCCCCTAGTCGACATCTTTACTCTCTAGGCGGTTAAGCCCAACAAAGAAAGACAAGGCTCTGATACCAATTGAAAGATCGAGGATGTCGCCTAGAGGGGGGGTGAATAGGCGCTTTAAAATAATTACGGTTTAGGCTTTAACAAATGCGGAATAAACCTAGTGGTTAATTTGTCAAGCACAAAACCTACAACAACTAGGCTCACCTATGTGCACCAACAACTTATGCTAAGCAAGATAAGTAACTATGTGATAGCAAGATATATGACAAGGAACAAAACGGCTATCACAAAGTAAAGTGCATAAGTAAAGGGCTCGGGTAAGAGATAACCGAGGCACGCGGAGACGACGATGTATCCCGAAGTTCACACCCTTGCGGATGCTAACCTCCGTTTGGAGCGGTGTGGAGGCACAATGCTCCCCAAGAAGCCACTAGGGCCACCGTAATCTCCTCACGCCCTCGCACAATGCAAGATGCCGTGATTCCACTAAGGGACCCTTGAGGGCGGTCACCGAACCCGTACAAATGGCGATCCTTGGGGGCGGTCACCGAACCCGTACACTTTGGCAACCCTTGGGGGCGGTCACCGGTACCCGTCAAATTGCTCGGGGCGATCTCCACAACCTAATTGGAGACCCTGACGCTTGCCCGAAGCTTTACACCACAATGATTGAGCTCCGAACACCACCAACCGTCTAGGGCGCCCAAGCACCCAAGAGGAACAAGCTCAAGGGTACCAAGCACCCAAGAGAAATAAGCTTCTCAACTTGTAACTTCTACGTATCACCGTGGAGATCTCAAACCGATGCACAAATGCAATGGCAAGTGCACACAGAGTACCCAAGTCCTTCTCTCTCAAATCCCACCAAAGAAACTAATGCTAGGGAGGAAAGTAAGAGGAAGAACAAGAAGGAGAACACAAAGAACTCCAAGATCTAGATCCAAGGGGTTCCCCTCACATAGAGGAGAAAGTGATTGGTGGAAGTGTGGATCTAGATCTCCTCTCTCTTTTCCCTCAAAAACTAGCAAGAATCCATGGAGGGATTGAGAGTTAGCAAGCTCAAAGAAGGTCAACAATGGGGGCAAAAACGAGCTCAAGAGATAGGGAACCATTGGGGAAGAAGACCCCCTTAAATAGGTCCCCATGAATCTGCCCGTTATGTGCAGAATAACATAGGAGCGGTACAACCGCTATGAGCACCGGTACAACCGGTAACAGGCAATAAGCGGTACAACCGGCCCACAACCGCCCAACAACCGCACCACAACAGAAGCTAGTCCGGTGGTAGAGCGGTACATGGCCGGTACAACCTCCGGACCAATTCTGGAGCGGTACAACCGCTCCAAACACCGGTTGTACCGGTCAACCGGTACAACCTCTCTATGGGGCGGTACAACCTCTCTATATAAAACAGGCAATATCAAAACAGCCACAACTTTCGCATACGAGCTCCGAATTCGATGAAACCAAGTTTGTTGGAAAGCTAGCAACAAGGGCTAACACAATATTGATAGAAATATCAATAAGAAGCAAATGATAAAATACCCATAAGAAAATGGTGAGAACCCTTCCTTGGATAAGACCGGTAAAACCTCCAACACCGAAAACATCATAGAAGACGCATGCGAACTCCGTTTTCGATGAACTCGAGCTTGTCATAAAAATGACCATAAGCTCCAAATCTCACAAGGAGAAGAACCAAACAAGAACCAAAAATATGATGCAAGGATGCAATGGTTTGAGCTCTCTACGAACGATACGATCAAGCAACTCATCGAGAGCCCCCCTTGATAGTACGACCATCAATCCTATAACCCGGTCTCCCACAACTACCGTGAGACCGGTAAAATAGAAAACCTATCAAGGGCAAACCTTTGCCTTGCACATGGTCCACTTGAGCTAGATGATGACGATCTTGACTCCCTCAAGTTGGACCACCTTTCTTGATTGCATTGGCTCGAAGAAGACTAGTTGATTGCTCCCCCATACTCCACTATGGGTGAGCCACTCTTCTGCACATCTTCACAAGTCCATTGTCGCCACAATGGACGGCAAGCTTCAAGCATATGATCTCTTCGTGATGATCCTACTTGAACTTGCACACCGCAACCTAACCCCACAAAGAACTCTCACAAAGACCATGGGTTAGTACACAAAGCATAATTGACCATGCTTACCATACCATGGGATCGCTTGATCCCTCTCGGTACATCTTCTATGATTTGTGTGTTGATCAACTTGATTCATTCTTTGACTTAGTCTTGATCAACCTTGAATCTTTCCAACTCTCTTCATTTGGATGATGTCTTGAAGGTAAACATGAATGATCACACAATCTTCTTCTTCAAGACATGATTGCAATAAGCTCAACACTCACATGACCAATCTTTGGATAATTCCTTAATAGCACCTTGGTCAACTCATAAACTCCTTGAAACCAACACATGGAATTCAAGAAAAGCCTATGGACAGATCCTTCAAATATAACTCAAGACAACCATTAGTCCATAGAGATTGTCATCAATTACCAAAACCAAACATGGGGGCACCGCATGTTCTTTCGCTACGCCACTAAGGTCCCACTTCCTGCATCCACAACTCTCAAGTTCCAGGTTGACATCATGTGTTTGCTGCCCACTTGTAACTTGCCATAAGTAGACCCCTGCCTGTATTGGCTTGCAGTATCTGGCCCTCTCCTTCTCAACCTCTAGCTTCTCACTATAATGAGGTGTTATCTCCCATCTTGCTTCTTTTACACTCTCTCTCTTCATGTGCCACCTCACCATCTGCTTATCTTTTATCCCATAACACATTGTCCTTATATGTTTTCTCCTAACATCTAGAATGTACTTGTTGAACACCTCAGACAAGTTGTTCACTACCAAGTCAGTCTTGCAGTTTGTGTCAAATGCATGCCTTGCCCATGTTTTTTTTGGTATTGCAGTAAGCCACTCCCAAGCTTCCTCACTTTCAGCTCTAAGATCATTCATTGCAATATTAAATTTGTGTTCATTGTAGGCATAGCTAGCATTATCCATGCACTTCTTAAGATCTTCACCCCTAAACCCAGCATTTTGGAAATTTGCATATAAATGTCTAAGGCAGAATCTTTGGTTGCAATTTGGAAACACAGCATTCACTGCATTCAATAACCCCTAACACAAACAATTTAACAAGTCTAAGCTACAAGCTAAAGAAATATGCACCAATGAAAATCTAAGCTACTGTAACACTTGTTCAAAACATAATGAAATATGCAAACACATACCTTTTGTCTATCTGACATTATAGTATAAGCTCCAAACTTGCCCACTTCTCCCCCTAGGCAAATTTTCAGTTGGTGTAGAAACCAACACCAACTAGGTGTGTCCTCTTGACCAACTATGCCAAATGCCAGTGGATATATGTTGTTGTTGCCATCTCTACCAGTGGCAGCAAGTAGTTGAGCACCTGTAGTGAGCTTAATGAAGCATCCATCAACACCTGCATAATCAACATTTCCAAGTGAGATACAATATGGAGTACTCTACAATATGTAAATGGTTCACACAAGGTTCAAGAACTAACCAATGTAAGGCCTACACCCACTGAGAAACCCCTCCCTTGCTCCATTAAGGCAAAAGAACATGGCATGGAATCTTGGGCCTGGGTGGGGTATTTTTGCATTTGGTACTGGAGTAACAGTAGTCACTATTACTCTACTCCCAGGGTTTGTGTCCATGATAGTCTGAGCATAGTCTTTAAGCCTAGGATATTGCTTCTTGTGATCTCCTAACACAGCTTCAATAGCTATGTTCTTTGCCCTATATGCCATGCACTTGGGCACATCTACACCATATTTTTCATTGCATGCATCAATTATAGTCTGAATACCAGTAGTTATATCAGATCTAAAGAGATGCTCATATTTCTGTACTAGCCACTTAGCACTAACCCTGGTGGTCTCAGTGGTACTAGGGCAAGTGTGCTCTAGTCTCATCTTCTTAATTACAAAGGTTTCTCCCCTTTTATAACTGCTGCCACCATTAAGAATTGGCATTTTTTATCTGTACACTCAACAATTATCCTCTGATCTGAATTCCTGTGATACTTGAAATTCCTGGCCTGGGTTATGTGCAAATTCAACAAAGCATCTCTGAATTGATGCTGATCCCTAAAACACAACTTCATACACAGTTGCTCATGTGGTTGCTCCATTTTCTCATTGTACCACTTCCTAGCAGGCCTTTTCTTTGCCCTACTCTTCCTTTTCTTTGGCAGGACAAAAGAGAGTGGCTCAAAACCATCATCATCACTCTCCCTCAACAATCCCTTCTCTTCTTCATCTGATGAAGGTCTGAAATCAGGTTCAACCTCTGGTAGCTCACTAGAATGTGACCTAGTGGTTGGGCCTCTTCTAACTGGCAGCTTCTGCTTCTTCTTTACAGGTTCAACTATAGTTTCTTCTTCTTGTTCAAAAGTCCTATCTTCCTCTACCTCAAATGGGTCCTCAACTTCAGTGTCATCCTCATAATGCAACATTTCTTCCTCTTCTGATTGATCATCATCTGATTCTTCCTCTTGTACTTCTAGCTCTCTCTATCTCTTTCCCTCTTCCACCTCTACATCTTCATCATCAACCATGTAATTAGGGTCACTTCCAATTTGACCATCCTCATCAGAGGAATCACTGTCCTCATAAGCCTCAAATCCTTGATATCCCTCTTCTTCTTCTTCTTCCAAAACTGCTTTCAACTTGGTTGTTGCATTCTTGCTTTCTTGTGTGCAAACACCAGCATGACCAGCAGGGTGATGTGTGCTACATTGACTCTCAAAAACTACTCCTTCCTGATCAACAGCTAAGATAGGAGGCTCACTCAGATCATAAACAACAGGCTCTTGGTACACCACGGTGGACAAGTCTGGCTTTTCAAAATGTTGCCTTTCAAAATCAGTATCAGGGGGTGGACAAGCCCTGACTAGCAAATTAAGCACCAATTTGTTCTGGATCTTCCTCTTTATCATCTGTAATTCTGCACGACTGTCTACCAAATCCAGCCCTTTCTCTCCTAAAGATGGATTTTCAATGTGAAACAAACAATCATATGCTTTAAATCCTTGGGTTTCCATCACTGCAACCAAATTCAGATAAGTAATATCTGAACCACACAGCTTCATCACCAATGGTTCTCTTGCATCAAAATGGATCCTTACTTGCCAAATGTCTTCATCCAAACTACAGAACAAATTAAATTTCATGTATTCATTATAATTACTCTTAATTTGGAGAGCAACCGTACAGTACAGTACAATTTAAAGTAACATGTAAGTCTATTATTTACTAATTCAGCACAATAGCAAAATTTGGAGAGCAACAATACAATACAGAACAATTTAAAGTAACAGTACCAGACAATACAGAACAATTTGGAGAGCCACAATAATACCAAATTTTTACTGTCATTGAACTAATTTGAGAGTGCAGTACACCATGTTACTAGGTTAGTTTAATTGTCCTATACTAGTCACTTCAATTGGATAAAACCTAATCCCCAACTGGATAAAAGCAGAAGATGAACAAACCCTAAAAATGCCCAATTGGATAAATCAGAGGAGGAGTAGGACAAGGGTACTTACAGTACGCCGCCAAGTCCATGCGTCAACTCATGGCTGCTGCTAGGGTTCGCCACCCACTGATGCGCCAACCGCAACCGCTGCTCCATGGTGAGTAACATCGACTCCTCATCGCCGGTCGAGTACGCGGAGCTGGAGTCGTCGCCGCCATCCTCGTCGACGCCAACCGTTCCGCTAGGAGGCCAGAACGGCATCTCACCGCCGCCGTGGACGCCCTCGCCGCCGCCTGGCGGAATCACCGACGCCATGGACTAGGGTTCGAGCGAGGAGGAGGAGGGGAGGGGAATGGTGCGGCCGGGCTGGAGCTGGTGCGACCGGACCAGGTTGCAGCGCACCGGCTCGTCCTAGTCAGCGCGCGGGAACGCGCGGGCACGCGCCGATTGGCCAGCGTGGCACCTGACAGGTGGGCCCGAGCTGTCGGATCGGGCGTCAATACGTATAAATACGCGTTTTAGCCTAATTTGCAAAAACTTGGACCAATGTTGGTACTCAC
Organism: Triticum aestivum; assembly: GCF_018294505.1. NCBI lineage: Eukaryota > Viridiplantae > Streptophyta > Magnoliopsida > Poales > Poaceae > Triticum > Triticum aestivum. The sequence continues at coordinate 654,996,090 of NC_057810.1, forward strand.
ACGCAAAAATTAGCAATCGTGGTACCAATCTGCATGTGATGCCCGAATTGTGGTACTTCTGTGCAATTAACTCCTCAGCCCAAGACCTATCAGGTTAACGGGTTTCTATTGTGCTTAATTTTGTATTATGAACTTAAACAGAATGTATATGTTAATCATTTTTGCTATTCTTCGGTCACCTGAAATTTTGTATAGTTGAGGTTGGTTTTCTTGCTTGAAGCAGCCCACCTACACAGGATTGTATTCGGTATACGATTCAAGTACACGTAAAAATCACCGAGCTCTTGCTGATCTAGGCCTGAAAGAAGTACCGGCCCTATGCATGAATATTAATGTTCAGGGCACGCATTTCACGCACAAAAAGGTCTAGCGCACACCCTGTGCTACAGTTGGGTGATGAAGTGAGCAGCTCGTACATCCGAACAATAGATTGAAAGAATTTTTTGGTCAATCACAGGTCCAAAGACATAAATCAGTGACCTTCCACGTAGCCCATCGCTTGTTTTTCCACCCTGCATGAGAAATACACGTCCTTCCTTCTTCGAAGCAGTTTTTTCTCGTGGTAAACAATCCTTAACACATTTTGTAAAATAAGAGTAGATGGATGCTGAATTTCAGAGCAATACACGAGCAATCCACAATTAATTATGCTACTGATTTTGATCTTACATCAAACAATCGCAATCTGATCCTCGTGATCTCATCGGGCGTATTCTATGCTCAGCGCGGTTTTCTTCTCGAGGCTGAAATATCCGGTGGTCTGGCTATTGGTAGTATAAAGTGTTGATGTGGAGCTCCCAACACCAGCACCAACACCCATGGGGCTAAGATCCTCGAGGACAAGCGGCAGCTGTGACTGCTCCTGCACCCCATCAGCCAGTCGCCGGAGCTTCTCCGCCACAAGCCTCATTGCCGGCCTACTTGCACCGGGAACAAGTAAGCATTGACTCGCCAGCTCTGCAACCTGGAGAATCACAGCCATGTTAGCCTCATCTGATATTCCCCTGTCAAGGAGTTGATGGAGTGTGCCATCCGCCATAGACTCCTGAAACATCACAGTGAGGCTCTTCCTTTCCTTGGACAACGGCTTCTTCCCGGTGAGGAGCTCGATAAGAACAACCCCGAAGCTGTAGACGTCGTTCTTGACGGTGAGCTGGTAATCAAGAAGGTACTCCGGGTCAAGATACCCCGGCGTGCCTTTGGGGACAACCTGGGTGATCTCGTCGATGGTGGAGCAGCCAAAGTCGGACACCTTGGCGACCCAGCCGTCGCCGAGGAGGATGTTGGCGGGCTTCACGTCGCCGTGGAGTATCGGGCGCTCAGCCGAGTGCAGGTGCGCGAGTGCTCCGGCGGACTGGGCGGCGATCTTCAGACGGGTCCCGAGCGTGACGCAGCACCTCTGGTTCCTGGGGTGCAGCAGTTCCTGCAGGGTTCTGTTGGGCACAAACTCGTAGACGAGGATGGGCGCCTCGTACTGCAGGCAGCAGCCGAGGAGCTTGACGATGTTGGGGTGGTCGAGGCGGCAGAGGATCACCAGCTCCTGCACGAAGTCCTTGGTCCTGCTCTCGTCAACCTCCTTGCACCTCTTGACGGCGACGGCGGTGTCGCGGAGGACCGCCTTGTAGACCGTCCCCTGCCCGCCTTCCCCGACGATGTTCGCCTTCTTGAAGCTATCCGTTGCCGCCTCGATCTCGTCCCTTGTGTAGACGGTGAAGGGGATGCTTCGCCCGTGACCGTCCCTCGTCATCTCTGCTAGTATCTCGCCCCCGTGCTGTTTGAAATATTCGTCGCTCTGTCTATTGAGGGCTTCTCTTTTTATACTCCTTTTGTGGCGGATCACCTCTACTCCAAGGAAACCAACGAGACCAACCAAAATGCCGACAGAAGCGCCTGCAGGGATGAATGAAGGCTAGTCATTAGCAAGGTTTTTTTTTTTTGCGGGTGCTTAGCAAGGTTTTTTTTAGCAAGTGTTTTTGACATTGATGCACATTCGCACTTTTTTTTGGCGTGAAGTTATTAAATTGGTCTACTTAGAGGAGAGAACATACAGTGTAATTTCTTAATTTGAGGAAAGGGATTAACTGTTCTATAATGAAATCCACTTTGGTGTAAAGATGTAGTATGTGTAGTATGGATTATGGGTGTACCAATTGCGAGTTTTGCTCCAGGACCAAGTGTTTGGTTGCGCGGAGGTCTCTCGCTCTCGCAGGTCCCATTTTTTGCATCGCCTGTGTAACCGTCAGGGCACACACACTCAAATCGACCGGGTAAATTTTTGCAACTTCCACGGACAGAACAAGGGTAAGGTTGAAGATCTACGCACTCATCAATATCTGCAATCAAATATCAGTTACATGAGTTTTGCTTCGGTAGAACCTCGCTAAAATAATTACTAATCCCAAAGCAGAAGCGGTTATTAGCAAAACAGCCTTGTTATTTCCAGGGCCACAAAGAAATTGCTATTTCTAAGCAAGAATAAATTGCACATTTGGGATCCAGAGGTGTAAAATAAATGCATGCAATTTTAGGCACAAAATATGTGCAACCGCAGAGTTGCACATTTCTAGACCTAAAGTTGCATATTTTCAAAACAATGTGTAACTAACCAATTTCATATGATAAAAAAAAATCAACAGTCCACATGGTTTGATTAACATTCATATTTAGATGCTTAAGTAAAAGACATGCTAAACAAAGCAGTATCTAATGTTCGCTTTATCAATTGTCAAGTTATGCATTTAGGGAAGAAAACATGGTCATCTATCTACTGGTTAAGAAATAAGCAGGAAGTTAGAGTGCTAAACACATATTTATAATATATTATATAAATATAAAAGTGCTACTTCCTGATAGAATTTCTCTGTAGGGAGGACCATCGAATATAGCATCAAGATCAGCGCAATGTGTTTGTTTGTACCCCTTCCATTTTTTTTAATTTGGAATATTTTATGGCGGGTACTAATTAGTATAACTAGGTTATACTCTCCAGTTCTAAAATATTTGAATATTTAGGTTTGCTTCAAGTCAAACATCTTTAAGTTTGATCAAATATGTAAACACGCGCACACACACACACACACACACACACACAATTTTGACAACACCAATAGATTCATCCTAAAAACTATTTTTTACATTATATATTTACTGTTTTAGTTTTTTTAATATAATTTTCTATATACATGGTCAAACTTAATGAAGTTTGACTAAGGGTAAATCTAAAATTTCATATATTTAAAAATGCTGGTAGTACACAAAAAATTGACTTAAGCGACACATTTCGTTGGTGTGTAAACTTGTTATATTTATGTACCACTTCATCAGTTTTACCTTTCCCCAACTGTTATTTAGCAAAAGTATCCAGTTTTTCTACACTTTTTTATTTAAATTAATAGAATAACATATCCTTGATTGCAATTTTGGTAGATAGCTTACCAAGCTGGTCGCTTGGTAATAGAATAACATATCCGACCCTGCCCTTTGTTGATTGAGAAATAGTAGCCCGACATGGACATCAATTTCCCGTTTGACAACAAGATTATCGTAATGCATCTCAAATCAAATACTTATGTATATATAAATTCTCCATCGACCAGGCCCATGCATGCTTGCAAGTCGAGTTAAATCTGCCCGCCAAAAACAAAGTCCGGGTTAAATCCCTTTGTTTTTTCTCTTTGTAAAACTGGGACACCTACAAATTGACGTCCGTTAAATTGTTTGCTAAGAAAATTAGTTACGATGGGTCAGACTGTTTGGCTCTCAGGTTTTGTCCGCCCCAGTTGCATCCCTAAAAGTAACTCTAGCAAAGTTAACATAAGAAGCCAATCTACTGATGATACGGCGATTTTGTTATACATGTAGTTGTCATAATTTCTGAAGCACCCTCCATTCCTGACCTATCAGCCTTCATTTTTGTCTTCTTAGAGCCAATTATTGAAGCTCACTCTATACGGGAGTTGTGTGTGGGTCGAACGAAACTTCACGTGGTCCCGCACCTCATATGGGGACGACAGTGATGTTGAAAATAAAGACAAAAAATACGTCTTATTTTAGACCGTGCGTCGATTGCTAATCTAACAACTTGCTGCAATTTGGCCTACTATGTAAAAGGTGCCATCTAGAGTGACAAATTTCAGCGTTCAAAAAAAGATGTCCCAATGGCAAGACATTCCACGATATGAAGTCGATGGTAAGGAGGTTTGTTTGTACCTATGCAGCCGTGGGCCGGATCTTTGAGGTAAGGGTTGCCGTGAAATCCTTTGGTGCAGTTGCAGATGTATCCTGGTCCGTTTGCCGAGTTGAAGCACTCGCTGTTGTCGCTGACACAGGCGTAGGAGTCGCGTTTCACGCGAGCCACTTCGCATGTCTCGTTCCCGATGGCCCAGTCGACCACCACCTTCGCCCGGCCGTAGAATCTGTCGTTGAACTCCGGCGAGGTGGCGTAGCTGGGGAAGAAGGTGAAGTTTGACGACTCCATCAGCACCGCGTAGCTGCAGCGGCTGACGTTGTGGATCTCCGTGGTGTTGAAGCTCGGGTCGAACCACACGCGGTAGAACTGCAGCTCCCCTGGAATGGCCGTCTGGCAGCAGCCTATCCCGGAGCAGGGGCCGTTGCGCAGGGCGCCCTGCTCGCCTCGCCGGCACATGGCCACGCACCCGCTCATGTACTTGCCCGTGTTGCGCTCGTCGCTGATGTACGCGAGCGTTCTGCACCCCACGGCCGTGAACTTGTTGTCGGTGTCGGAGAGCCTGTAGGGCGTGTTTGTGAGGTTGAGTTGCCAGTCGTTGTACTTCATGCCCCCGGAGGTGGCGTTGTAGCAGGCAGAGGAGATGACATTCATCATCCGGGCCTGGCCTCGCTCCAGCGGGAGGCCAACGATCTCCACGTTGCCATGGAATAGCGCCCTGCGGCCACCGACGTCGTCGCAGGTGAGGTTGAAGCCCGGCATCGCGCACTCCGGCCCGATGCCGAACGGGAAAGGGACGTCAATGTCGCCGCACTTGCTCTGGCAGTCGCTGCTAGGCTGCGCTGGTGCTCCTGCTACGGCGGCGAGCCTTGCCGCAAACACCGCGCCGAGGCATGCTAGCAGCAGGGATTCTGGTTTGTGGTTGTGGGACGCCATTGGCGAGGGTGGATTGGTTCGTGGCGCTTGCTCTGCTAGCAGGCTGCGGTTTTGAGCTCAAGGATGGGACATGGGAGCATGTGTCCACATGGTTTCTTGTTGGTATTTTCCACGGCCTGGGCCACCATTGCGACGACCTTGACGGCGACCGAGTCGCCACTCCGGTCTCCGGGTTTCATCATATCTTCAGTTCTAATCAAGGAGATAACCATGCCGTTTAACGAGCTGAGCATCTCACGAAGCTGCTGCACCAACAATTGGGTTTCACGACTTGGGCCGAATATGATTGCTCCTCTATCATTCGTTTTCGTGCTCAACTGAAACCGCGTGTATAGGCTATAGCTACCTGTACTGTGTGTTCTTGATAACAGGAATCGACCGAGCACGGCCGAGGAGCGACAGACGGTCAGAGTGAGTGACACGGCTCCTGCTGGGTCATTGCCTCCACAGGCCATACGGCAAAGGCAATCAACGCGCTGGGGCAGCAAGGGAAAACACTTGGAAATTCCGCGTTCTCTTCCTCCCACCCAATCATCACGCAAGCAAGAAGCAAGTTAAGGCAACTCCAACGGCATCTCCCAAATGTGCTCGTATACCTCTCCGCAGACGTCTTTATTTATCCGTCGTCGAAAGGGCATCTAACGGTGTCTTTCAGTTTTCCCCTCCTCTCGGGAAAGGGGGGTGGGCGAACCAAAAATGCTATCTACGTAAAGTTCTACTAATCCTTATGTAATCTTCCTACAACTAATCTCTCTGCCCCCCTAATTCAATTAGATGGGCCCTCCTCCCTAATTTTCTCCAAACAAAAACTGTCATCTCAGCTCTTACGTTAATCACGTAACAAGACTTGCGTAGATGTTGCATTGCTCGTGGGCATACCTCGGGAGGTTCCATATGCCGAGCCGAAGGGCAGAACATCGGTGCGACAACAGGGGCCTATACTTGTCCGCCCCTCCTCCTCCTCCTCCTCCTCCTTCTCCCACGTGACATTTAAATAATCAAATATGAAATAACAATGAAACAATTATTCAAATGTAAATGTTACAATTCAAGCACAAGAATTACTAATTATTAGGAGAGTGGATTTTGACACCGCACCCGGTTATCACCAGCATCCATTCAGAAAACATCTCCCCGAGATCTGGAACAGGCTCTGTACGACTAGTTGTATTAGCAGGTCTAAGATTTCATTAAGCCGCCGGAGATAAAGCAAACATGGAGCTGCTCGCACTGTTCATCATAGGGTAGAATCTATCGCACCTGTGTACATCCGGATTGACATGTCAGGCTGCTATTAGGAAAAGAGATGCACCCGGCCTGGTTGGTGATAAATGTAGAGCGTCACTGAGCCGTTCAGCATGTCACATGCAGCGATATGACTACACGTCTTTTGCTCATTGGGACGGTAATTTTTGGCAGCGGGTGGCGTGTATGGTCGTGGCCGTTTTAACAACATGTGAGCAAGAATCTTTGTTCTGCAGACCGAGCAGGTTTGTGCTTCTTTTTTTCATAGTAATAAGTGTCTTATTTATAAAATAAAGATCCGGTTTACGAACCTCGAAAGTAGTTTGCCAGAAGCAAAACCATTGCAGTTGAAAGAATCAGACTGGGGCAACATGTCCCCGGACACGCCATTGAACTCTAGATCTGACATCTCCGCACGACAACGACATCGAAGGAGGAAACCAGAACTATCAGCCACCAACCACAAACCCAGCACGGGATGCACGATCTTCCAGCTGTTCGGCTATAGATGCTCCAAGAGCATCTCCAGTCGTTGGCCCCCCGGGGGCGCCTAAAATCGCCGCCTGGGGGTGACCCGGCGCAAAAAATAAGCCTGGGGGCGAATTAGCCCCCAGCCGCCGCCCCCAGGGCCGGCCCCAGGCGCGGGAAAAAAAACTGTGTAGCAAATTTTGGCTAAAACACGCCAAATTTCGGCAAACTTGGGCTTATATTCGCCGATTTAAGTCGAGTAGTCGCCATTACATGTAAAAACTAATAAAAAACTTGCTGAAGGCCGAGAAGTCGCCGTCGTCGCCGCCATCGTCGGCCTTCTCCTCCTTCACTCGGGCGCCCCTGCTGGACCCCTCCCCGGCTGGTGGCGGGGGCGGCGGCGCGTCGTCGTCGTCGTCGTCGTCGCTGTCGTCGATGATGATGACCCCTCCCCGACTCCGTCTTCACCGGCGCGAGACCCGGTTCCGTCTTCGGCTTGACGAAGTGCGGGGGAGGAGCCGACGAGGACGTGCGCCGGCCGCCCTCGCTGATGACGATGCCGGCGCTGCGAGTGCGCCGGCCGAGCGGCGTCTCCACCGCGGGCTCGGCCTTGACGCCGAGCAGCGTCGGAGTGCCGGAGGATTGGGAGGAAGAGCGCGATGAGGAAGAAGAGGAGGAGGAGCCGAACCTCCTTGGCGCCCACTGCCCGTCGAGTCGGCGGTGCGCCGGGGCGGCCAGAGGGTACGCCAACGGTGGGTTGTTGCCGCCCTCGAGGTGCGTCAGCACGCCCTCAAGCGTGCGGCCGGGGACGCCCCACCACAGGTGGCGCCCCTCGCTGTTCTTGATGCCGCCGACCACCGGCGCCCCGTTGGTGGACGCCAGCCACTTCTGCTGGCGGCGCTCGAAGTACGCCGCCCGAGCCGCGTGGTTGTCGGCGGAGTATTGGGGCAGGGAGAGCTCGGCGATGATGGAGGCGCGTGCGATCTCGACCTCGTCGGTGAAGTAGGATGGCTTGGTGACGGCATCTGGTAATGGGGGAATGGGCACTCCCCCATTGCTGAGCCTCCAGCCCGTCGGCCCGGCGCGCATGTCCGGCGGCGCCGGGATGTTCGCCTGGAACAGGAGCCAGGACTCCTGTTCGCGGAGCGAACGGCGGCCGAAGCCGTTGGCCGCCGCCTCGTCTCCGGGAAAACGCTCGGCCACCAGGGAGATGGAGTGGCTGGGGAGAAGAGATCGGCGGGAGAGAAGAGCTCGGCGGCGGCGCTCGGGAGAGGTGGAGAGGTGGCACTCATCACAGGCGAGCGAGGCCATATATAGCCGCGCCGCGTCCGTGTGTGCGCGTCCGAAGGAGGGGAGGCGTCGGCGCGCGTCGGCGCGCCGCCCCGTGACGCGCCGCCCGTGAGGAATTAATGGGAAAGCTGACCGGCTGCAGCCTTGCCATTGATTCCCCGCGGGAAACCGATGCGTTGGGAGAAGACGAGGCGGGCGGTGTCGGTGACGCAGCTGGCCCACGGCGCTTTCGCACCAAAAGCGATTCGTCCAGCGCCCCCGAGCGCCCCCCAGCGCGCCGGATTCGGGTTGGGTTCGCTGGCGACAATTTCGGCCCGAGCCGGCGAAAAATGGGTCATTGGAGACGCGACTGGGCCGATTTTTGAACGCCGGCGGCCGAAAAATCGCCTGGGGGAGCTTATTGGGGGCGCGGCTGAAGATGCTCTAACTCCACATATAAGCTTATCACCGGTTACTTTATGGGCCATGGTCTTATTTCATTTGTTTATGCAAGACGTGATGGGTGGGTAACTTGATGTAAAAAAGAAGTTAATCAATTTTATGACCGCATAGTACTAGAGACAGTGATCCACTATGCAGAATAAAAAAGAATTGACTGGTACAAACTCCACGCGCATAGCCAAATTCCGCTCCATCAATTGCTCCTTGACTAATTACAATACACCTAAATTGGCATGCATTCTTCCACTAATTTTGGGTGTTGTATGCTAAAATAAGTTATTTTTTAGAATATGCTAAAATAAGTGGCCAGGTTATTTGTACGCAGTAGTCAAGGCAAAACGTCTTTTAATTGTTATATCACATGTATGTGTTGAGTATTGTAAGCTCGGAAGTTAATATAAAACACGATCCATGTATAACTATCCGTAGGAATTAAATTCAGAAAAAAAGGGGCTCTTAGTCAAGGGGAAGTTCCAAGGAAAACACGAAATAGTCCAAAAATGATGAACATCCTATTTTAAATTTGTGTCATGAAGTAATATAAGATTTTGCACAATAGACTTAATTCCTCTTAATATATTAATAAAATGTTCAAACATAATGTAACCCCCAAAACAATGCACAATCTGACATGGTTGGGGTCCAATCATTAATTCATCATATCGCATAATGAGAAAAAAAAACTTTCTTCATTGTAAATATCTCCACATACAAGAGTTGTCTGACATTTACTTCTCTCAGTTTCTGTAAAAAATAATATCTACTGTCAAATTATACACAAAGGGCTATCTTCCCGTGTAGTTGCGCGAAAAGTTAGATGTTTTTAAAGATCTCATAAATCCTTTTGGGTTTACAAGAGTTACTGAAGAGCTTTTTCCCTCCATTTCTCATAAACAATATTTATGGAAGCTTCATTCAAAAATACTCCCTCTGTAAAGAAATATAAGAGTGTTTAGATCACTAAAGTAGTGATCTAAACACTCTTATATTTCTTTACAGAGGGAGTATATATTTATGAAAGCTGTTGCTCTGGCGCATTACTATAAAAAAATATAAAAGTGTTTAGATCACTAAAGTAGTGATCTAAACACTCTTATATTTCTTTACAGAGGGAGTATATATTTATGAAAGCTGTTGCTCTAGCGCATTACTACCTCTCACCTTTTTCCTTTCCTTCTGTAGCCAACATTCCCGCCCCTCTCTCTCTCATGGTAAACGTTTCTTTCTCTCTCTCTCTGTATTCTTTTTCACGCAACCTCTCTCTCCTTCCTGACACTCTTCCTCTCTCTGACGGGCTCAAAAGAGTCTCTCTCTCTCCTCACATTTAGCCTCTCTTCAGATAGATACTTGCGTGGTTTCCAACTCAAAAAGAAGCATGGTAGGTTGAACAGTGACCGACCTGTCACTCCTGCCAGGCCTGTGCACTGGCTGCCTAGCCCCCGTTGCCATTGCCTACACCGTTCACGATCGTCAATTTTAGTTATGATTTGCTTCGAGCAACTGTTATAATGTGCAGCGACTATCAGGTAGTACGTGATTAGTATATACACGTCCTCATCAAAATTCTCAAATCCTTGCGACGTGATTATTGTTTGGACCGCCACGTATCATGCATGATGCATGGGTGGTTATCATGCATCACCTTATGAAAAATTCTTATCTTTATAGGCCGGATGTGACAATACAACTTTCCGCCAAAAAAGACAATACAACTTTACTGGGCAACAAGCTCTGACTGAGAAAAGCGTGGGCTGTGGACATGCATGGAATCTTACTCAGGCAGCAATATTTTTAATTTGCAACAGGGCACTAGGTGAACAGTGAACGCATAGTACAAGTGCTACTGGGATTGGGTACAGGCAGGCGGGTGGGTGGCAGGCACATATTCATTGATGATACCGAACACACCGTGATAATCACTGTCCTATGTTTTGCACATCAGCGTTAAAAATGGTAATGCTATATTTGCATGTATGCATGTCGTTCATATGATAGAGTGACTGTCATTGACAATCTGAGTGACTAAACATTTCAAAACATAGATCAAACAATAAATATACCTGGTACATACAATATAGCATACATGGACCTGTACATTGACCCGTTGTAAGCTTGACTGTACCAGGTACAAACAGTGGACTAGTGCATACTTGTACCAAGTTCCTATTCGCACCTTGGTGCCCAAGGCTGATGAAGGAATAGGGTAAAATCTTGATACAGTATAAAAAAAGATGTGAAACCCCAATACCTCACATGCACTGCCTATGCGCCGTCCTTTCATCTACACCCCATCTGACCTTCTGCCAGGGCTATCACCCTGCTGCGCATAACATCCTGCCATACCTACTGGGTCTGCTGCAGCCTAGGACTGCCCCTGTTTGACTCTGCAAATTGACTGCTTAATTCACATGACAACACAAATGGCCTGTTTCTGTTAAGCTCGGGCACGAATCTTTAAAGCACCTCGGATAAGGGGGTGTCGGGACACCCGGGTGCTATGGCACCTTTCCGAATTATTAGTTCAAAGTTAAATTCAATTTGCTTTCTTTTTTGCGGGTGACATTCAATTTATTCGACCACGCATGCTCTATTAGTTTCCATAAAATTACACAAAAACGCTCTACTAAATCATTGAGAAGTTGTGTATGAGTCTCACGACTATGAAATCTTCGGTGCATCTTGAAAAAATCTCAAACTTAGCAACATCTTGTCGTGGGAGGTTGATAGGATCACCCATGTGGTCTAAATCAATAGTACGAACATCATCACTCTCATATTTCATAATCATGTTGTGTATACTCACACGATATGTCGATCTCATAATGTCTCTCAGGATCCCACTCTTTAGCATGTCACGAACAATTGCAAAACGTACTTGGAGCACTCCAAATGCCGTCTCCACATCCATCCTAACATCCTCTTGCTTTTGGGTAAAGTGAGATTCTTGATACCTATTGGATGGGAGATGGCCTTGACAAACGTCGCCCATGGAGGATATATACCATCGACAAATTAGTACCACATGGCATAGTCATGCCCATTGGTGATATAGTTGCATCCGGAGCCTTGCCTTCAGAAAGCCTTGCAAGTATGTAGGCTAGTGGACACATTGATGTCATAGTGAGATCTTGAATTCGATATCCGTGAGCTTGCACACTGCTAGGGTGGCACGAAAGTGGAAAGGCCTCCATCTATAACCACGACCAAGGAACGGTGAGCAATGCTCGTGCTTCCACAATGCCTTGTTATAACCACCCATCACCATCCACACGAGTGTATACCTGCACCTCAAGTTAGACAATAACACCCACATATTATGTCTATTCTTCACTTTTGGTTTGCGGTACACAAATATTGTCTGCCACGGCGGCTTCGACTATTGCTCTTGTATGCACACATCAATGTACCTGTTGATCTTTCCCATTGCCTACACATGTAGAGATTGATGCGAGAAAAGAGCTAAGCAACCATTTCTTACGCCAGTCCCATCTCCCGTAAACCACGTAAACTGAGCCTCCATCATAAGTTTTCCATCTAGTCCTCACTTGTCCTTGTCTCACAGACGAAAACATGGATGGGTACACATTAGCCTTGGTGGTAGTACACGAGTAGTTCTTGAACCCCTCCCCCCAATTCCACGCCAAGGTACACATTAGGCTCGGTGGTCCTCCATGTTTGGGGCTGCATTACTGACACTTCATCAGTTTTCTATCGCTTATTCCCTAGTGATGTATTATACTCTTCCTCCTCTTCCTTGTCTTTCAAAATCTCCCTATCACCTAATGCATCACCCTTCTTGTCTATCAATAACAATTGGTTACCATTAGCCTCAACTTCTGCCTTTTCGGTGTACTGAACCTGATGCTTCATAGACCTCATCGACGGTGTATTTACAGGGTTTAACCGGACTAGATGTTGTACTTCATAGATCTTCATCTTCCCTCTACACTCCACTTGGTGTATATATATGCGCATAATCTCTCACCTCACGCCTCTTCCCTTGTTATTCTTACTCCTCTACCTCCTTGGCTCTAAAACATCCACTTGTCTTCCCTCCTAAACTGTGGAGCAATCAGTGCATGTAGCTCAACAAAGTCATGTGTGTAATGAATCTCGTTCCCATGTTCCTTTGCCACATGACTCATGAAACCACATACCACACATCACATTGGAATCTTCTAGTATTCAAGGCCAAAGAACAATTTATTCTTCCTCCATGTCAGACTTATACATCTCAATAGTAGCTTATACATATCCAGGTAACACTAATCCTGACCCCCCTTTCCTTTCACTAACTGCTCATCCACATGCTCCAACACCCCTGCGTTCTTCGCCAACTACCCCACAATGCTAGCTCAATGCATTTTTCCTTGAGACTCCTCACTCTGACCCATGCCTGACACAAGAAAAATTCTACTTCAATCACCTCGCACCAGCCAACGTAATGTGCCATCAAGACCGGGCATCCCCGAAAAGCCATGGTCCTTCCATCATCACATGCTCCCAATCTCCTAGACGATCAATTGGATCGGGAACGAGATCATCGATCACCCAAAATTCTATATCATGTTGCAGATTCCAGGCAGACCGTTGGTGAGTCAAAGTTATGTGATGATTTTATGCTTTATTTTATGCCTACACGATAGGAGCGCGATGCATCACTGTCCCCTGGCCCGCGTGAGACCAGTTGGTGTGACTAATTAAATCGTCCCAGGGGATGGGCATAGACGTCGTGCAATACGGTACAGACAGGCATACCACACGTACCGATGCACCGACTGTAGCGACCGAACCGTCCGTAGGGAGGGGCATAGGTGTCATGCGATCCAGCACAGACAGACACACCACACCCACCGAGACACCGACTATAGCGACCGAACCAGCCCGACAGAGGCAAAGACAATAGTAGGCGGGTCTAGCTATTCCATTGCGTACGGGCACGGGCGCGGCACAAGCCGACATACGACAATGGCCCTGACAGCGCCCGTGGTCCACCCATCATGGACCACCAGCGTAGGTCGCCTTGATCGCCACGGAGGGCGTGGGTGCCGCTCGAGCCAACACACTACACTGTTGATACGTCCATTTTGCATCATGCTTTTATATCAATATTTATTGCATTATGGGCTGTTATTACACACTATATCTCAATACTTATGGATATTCTCTCTTATTTTACAAGGTTTACCATGAAGAGGGGGAATGCCGGCAGCGGGAATTCTGGCTAGAAAAGGAGCAAACATTGGAAACCTATTCTGCACTGCTCCAAAAGTCCTGAAACTCCACGAAACTTATTTTTGGATTTATTAAGAATTATTGAGCGAAAGAAATACATCAGGGGGCCCACACCTTGGCCAGAGGGTGGGGGACGCGCCCCCTCCTACTGGGCGCGCTCCCTTGTCTCCTGGGCCCCCTGGTGGCCCTCCGGTGTCCATCTTCCGCTATCTGAAGGCTTTTACCCTGAAAAAAAAATCGTGGGCAAGCTTACGGGACGAAACTCCGCCGCCACGAGGCGGAACCTCTTGGGGAACATAACAGAAATTCAAAATTTTCTACGCATCACCAAGATCAATCTATGGAGATTCTAGCAACAAGAGAGAGAGGGAGTGCATCTTCATACCCTTGAAGATCGCTAAGCGGAAGCGTTACAAGAACGCGGTTGATGGAGTCCTACTCGCGGCGATTCAAATCGCGGAAGATCCGATCTAGCGCCGAATGGACGGCGCCTCCGCGTTCAACACACGTACAACTTGGGGACGTCTCCTCCTTCTTGATCCAGCAAGGGGAGAGGATAAGTTGAGGGAGAGCTCCGGCAGCATGACAACGTGGTGGTGGAGCTTACAGTTCTCCGGCAGGGCTTCGCCAAGCACTACTGAGGAGGAACTGGAGTTGGAGAGGGGGAGGGCTGTGCCAGGGGCAAGGGTGAAGCTCCCATGTGCCTCCCCACTATATATAGGGGTGGAGGGGGCTGGTTTCTTGCCCTCCAAGTCCATTGGGCGTTGGCTAAGGTGGGAGGAAAGAAATCCCATCATTTCCTTCCCCACCGATTGTTATCCCCCTTTTTAGGGATCTTGATCTTATCCTTTCGGGATATGATCTTATTCCTTCTAAGGGGGGATATTGGTGCGCCTTGACAAGGGGTGTGGGGCCTTGCCCCCACTACCCAAGTTCATGTGGGTCCCCCCATGCAGGTGGGCCCCACTCCAAAACCTTCTAGAACCTTCCCGGTACAATACCGAAAAATCCCAAACATTTTCCGGTGGCCAAAATAGGACTTCCCATATATAAATCTTTACCTCCGGACCATTCCGGAACTCCTCGTGACGTCCGGGATCTCATCCGGGACTCTGAACAACATTCGTTAACTGCACACTAATTCCCATAACAACTCTAGCGTCACCGAACCTTAAGTGTGTAGACCCTACGAGTTCGGGAATCATGCAGACATGACCGAGATAGCTCTCTGGCCAATAACCAACAGAGGGATCTGGATACCCATGTTGGCTCCCACATGTTCCACGATGATCTCATCGGATGAACCATGATGTCAAGGATTCAAGCAATCCCGTATACAATTCCCTTTGTCAATTTGTACGTTACTTACCCGAGATTCGATCGTCGGTATCCCAATACCTCGTTCAATCTCATTATCGGCAAGTCACTTTACTCGTTCTGTAATGCATGATCCGTGACTAACTACTTAGTCACATTGAGCTCATTATGATGATGCATTACCGAGTGGGCCCAGAGATACCTCTCCGTCACACGAAGTGACAAATCCCAGTCTCGATTCGTGCCTACCCAACAAACACTTTAGGAGATACCCGTAGTGCACCTTTATAGCCACCCAGTTACGTTGTGACGTTTGACACACCCAAAGCATTCCTACGATATCCGGGAGTTGCACAATCTCATGGTCTAAGGAAATGATACTTGACATTAGAAAAGCTTTTAGCAAACGAACTACATGATCTTGTGCTATGCTTAGGATTGGGTCTTGTCCATCACATCATTCTCCTAATGATGTGATCCTGTTATCAATGACATCCATTGTCCATGGTCAGGAAACCATAACCATCTATTGATCAAAGAGCTAGTCAACTTGAGGCTCACTAGGGACATGTTGTGGTCTATGTATTCACACAGGTATTACGGTTTCCAGTTAATACAATTATAGCATGAACAATAGACAATTATCATGAACAAGGAAATATAATAATAACCATTTTACTATTGCCTCCAGGGCATATTTCCAACAGTCTCCCACTTGCACTAGAGTCAATAATCTAGTTCACATCACTATGTGATTGTAACGAGTCCAACACCCATTGGGTTTGATCATATCTCGCTTGTGAGAGAGGTTATTAGTCAACGGGTCTGAATCTTTCAGATCCGTGTGTGCTTTATAAATCTCTATGTCATCTCCTAGATGCAGCTACCATGCTCTATTTGGAGCTATTCCAAATAATTGTTCTACTATACGAATCCGGTTTACTACTCAGAATAATCCAGATTAGTGTCAAAGTTTGCATCGGCGTAACCCTTTACGACTAACTCTTTTACCACCTCCATAGTCGAGAAAATTCCTTAGTCCACTAGTTACTAAGGTTAAGTTTGACCGATGTCATGTGATCCATTCCTGGATCACTCTTGTACCCCTTGACTGACTCATGGCAAGGCACACTTTAGGTGCGGTACACAGCATAGCATACTGTAGAGCCTACGTCTAAAGCATAGGGGACGACCTTCGTCCTTTCTCTCTCTTCTGCTGTGGTCAGGTCTTGAGTCTTACTCAATATTCACACCTTATAACACAGCCAAGAACTCCTTCTTTGCTGATCTATTTTGAACTCCTTCAAAATCTTGTCACGGTATGTATTCATTTGAAAGTACTATTGAGCGTTTTTTTGATCTATCCTTATAGATCTTGATGCTCAATTTTTAAGTAGCTTAATCCAGGGTTTCCATTAAAAAACACTTTTTAAATAACCCTTTATGCTTTCCAGAAATTCTACATCATTTCCGATCAACAATATGTTAACAACATATACTCATCAGAAATGCTATAGTGCTCCCACTCACTTCTTTGGAAATACAAGTTTCTCATAAACTTTGTACATACCCAAAATCTTTGATCATCTCATCAAAGTGTATATTCCAACTCCGAGATGCTCACTCCAGTCCTTATAAGGATTGGTGGAGTTTTGCATACTTGTTAGCATCTTTTAGGATTGACAAAACCTTCTGGTTGTATCACATACAACCTTTCCCCAAGAAAATCGTCGAGGAAACAATGGTTTTTGACATCCTATCTGCAAGATTTCATAATTCATGCAGTAACTGCTAATACAATTCCAACAGACTCATAGCATCGCTACGAGTGAGAAAGTCTCATCGTAGTCAACTCCTTGAACTTGTCAGAAAACATCTTAGCGACAAGTCGAGCTTTCTTAATGGTGACACTTACCATCATTGTCTGTCTTCCCTTTTAAAATCCATCTGTACCCAACAGCCTTACGACCAACAAGTAGTTATTCCAAAGTCTACACTTTGTTTTCATACATGGACCCTCTCTCGGATTTTATGGCCTCGAGCCATTTGTCGGAATTCGGGCCCACCATCGCTTCTCCATAGCTCGTAGGTTCATTGTTGTCTAGCAACATGACCTCCAAGACAGGATTATCTTACCACTCTGAAGCAGTACGCGTCCTTGTCGTCCCACGAGGTTCGGTAGTGACTTGATCCGAGGCTTCATGATCACTATCATCAGCTTCCACTTCAATTGGTGTAGGTGCCACAAGAACAACTTCCTGTGCCCTGCTACACACTAGTTGTAGTGACGGATAACCATATCAAGTCTCCACCATCCTCCCACTCAATTCTTTCGAGAGAAACTTTTCCTCGAGAAAGGACCCGTTTCTAGAAACAATCACTTTTGCTTCCGGATCTGAAATAGGAGGTATACCCAACTGTTTTGGGTGTCCTATGAAGATGTATCTATCTGTTGGGGAACGTTGCAGAAAATTAAATTTTTCCTACGGTTTCACCAAGATCCATCTATGAGTTCATCTAAGCAACGAGTCATGGGAGATGCATCTACATACCACTTTGTAGATCGCGAGCAGAAGCGTTCAAAAGAACGGGGTTGAAGTAGTCGTTCTCGTCGTGATCCTATCACCGGAGATCCTAGCGCCAAACGGACGGCACCTCCGCGTTCAACACACGTACGGAGCGGATGACGTCTCCTCCTTCTTGATCCAGCAAGGGGGAAGGAGAGGTTGATGATGATGGCTCTAGCAGCAGCACAACGGCGTGGTGGTGGTGGAACAGCAGCACTCCGGCAGGGCTTCGCCAAGCACGTGACGGAGGAGGAAGAGGTGTAGCAGGGGGAGGGGGCGCCAGAACTTCAGGGTGCGGCTGCCTCCCTCCCCCTCCCTTTATATAGGCCCCCAGGGGGGGCGCCGGCCCTGGGAGATCCAATCTCCCAAGGGGGCGGCGGCCAAGGGGGGTGGAGTACCCCCCAAGGCAAGTGGGGCACCCCCCCACCCTAGGGTTTCAACCCTAGGCGCAGGGGGTGGGCCAAGGGGGGCGCACCAGCCCACTATGGGCTGGTTCCCCTCCCCACTTCAGCCCTTGGGGCCCTCCGGGATGGGTGGCCCCACCCGGTGGACCCCCGGGACCCTTTCGGTGGTCCCGGTACAATACCGGGTGACCCCGAAACTTTCCCGATGGCCGAAATACCACTTCCTATATATAATTCTTTACCTCCGGACCATTCCGGAACTCCTCGTGACGTCCGAGATCTCATCTGGGACTCCGAACAACATTCGGTATGCTGCATACTCATATTCATACAACCCTAGCGTCACCGAACCTTAAGTGTGTAGACCCTACGGGTTCGGGAGACACGTAGACATGACCGAGACGGCTCTCGGGCAATAACCAACAGCGGGATCTGGATACCCATGTTGGCTCCCACATGCTCCTCGATGATCTCATCGGATGAACCACGATGTCGAGGATTCGAACAACCCCGTATACAATTCCCTTTGTCAATCGGTACGTTACATGCCCGAGACTCGATCGTCGGTATCCCAATACCTCGTTCAGTCTCGTTACCGGCAAGTCACTTTACTCGTACCGTAATGCATGATCCCGTGACCAAACACTTGGTCACTTTGAGCTCATTATGATGATGCATTACCGAGTGGGCCCAGAGATACCTCTCCGTCATACGGAGTGACAAATCCCAGTCTCGATCCGTGTCAACCCAACAGACACTTTCGGAGATACCTGTAGTGCACCTTTATAGTCACCCAGTTACGTTGTGACGTTTGGTACACCCAAAGCACTCTTACGGTATCCGGGAGTTACACGATCTCATGGTCTAAGGAAGAGATACTTGACATTGAAAAAGCTCTAGCAAAACGAACTACACGATCTTGTGCTATGCTTAGGATTGGGTCTTGTCCATCACATCATTCTCCTAATGATGTGATCCCGTTGTCAATGACATCTAATGTCCATAGTCAGGAAACCATGACTATCTGTTGACCAACGAGCTAGTCAACTAGAGGCTCACTAGGGACATGTTATGGTCTATGTATTCACACGTGTATTACGATTTCCGGATAATACAGTTATAGCATGAATAAAAGACAATTATCATGAACAAGGAAATATAATAATAACCCTTTTATTATTGCCTCTAGGGCATATTTCCAACAGTCTCCCACTTGCACTAGAGTCAATAATCTAGTTACATTGTGATGAATCGAACACCCATAGAGTTCTGGTGTTGATCATGTTTTGCTCGCGAGAGAGGTTTAGTCAACGGATCTGCGACATTCAGATCCGTATGTACTTTGCAAATATCTATGTCTCCATCTTGAACATTTTCACGGATGGAGTTGAAACGACGCTTGATGTGCCTGGTCTTCTTGTGAAACCTGGGCTCCTTGGCAAGGGCAATAGCTCCAGTGTTGTCACAGAAGAGTTTGATCGGCCCCGACGCATTGGGTATGACTCCTAGGTCGGTGATGAACTCCTTCACCCAAATTGCTTCATGCGCTGCCTCCGAGGCTGCCATGTACTCCGCTTCACATGTAGATCCCGCCACGACGCTCTGCTTGCAGCTGCACCAGCTTACTGCTCCACCATTCAACATATACACGTATCCGGTTTGTGACTTAGAGTCATCCAGATCTGTGTCGAAGCTAGCGTCGACGTAACCCTTTACGACGAGCTCTTCGTCACCTCCATAAACGAGAAACATGTCCTTCGTCCTTTTCAGGTACTTTAGGATATTCTTGACCGCTGTCCAGTGTTCCTTGCCGGGATTACTTTGGTACCTTCCTACCAAACTTACGGCAAGGTTTACATCAGGTCTGGTACACAGCATGGCATACATAATAGATCCTATGGCTGAAGCATAGGGGATGACACTCATCTCTTCTTTATCTTTTGCCGTGGTCGGGCATTGAGCCGAGCTCAATCTCACACCTTGCAATACAGGCAAGAACCCCTTCTTGGACTGATCCATTTTGAACTTCTTCAAAATCTTATCAAGGTATGTGCTTTGTGAAAGACCTATGAGGCGTCTCGATCTATCTCTATAGATCTTGATGCCTAATATATAAGCAGCTTCTCCAAGGTCCTTCATTGAAAAACACTTATTCAAGTAGGCCTTAATGCTGTCCAAAAGTTCTATATCATTTCCCATCAAAAGTATGTCATCTACATATAATATGAGAAATGCTACAGAGCTCCCACTCACTTTCTTGTAAACGCAGGCTTCTCCATAAGTCTGCATAAACCCAAACGCTTTGATCATCTCATCAAAGCGAATGTTCCAACTCCGAGATGCTTGCACCAGCCCATAAATGGATCGCTGGAGCTTGCATACTTTGTTAGCATTCTTAGGATCGACAAAACCCTCCGGCTGCATCATATACAGTTCTTCCTTAAGATGCCCGTTAAGGAATGCCGTTTTGACGTCCATCTGCCATATCTCATAATCATAGTATGCGGCAATTGCTAACATGATTCGGACGGACTTAAGCTTCGCTACGGGAGAGAAAGTCTCATCGTAGTCAATCCCTTGAACTTGCCGATAACCCTTAGCGACAAGTCGAGCTTTATAGATGGTGACATTACCATCCGCGTCCGTCTTCTTCTTAAAGATCCATTTGTTTTCTATCGCTCGCCGATCATCGGGCAAGTCAGTCAAAGTCCATACTTTGTTTTCATACATGGATTCTATCTCGGATTTCATGGCTTCTAGCCATTTGTTGGAATCTGGGCCCGCCATTGCTTCTTCATAGTTCGAAGGTTCACCGTTGTCCAACAACATGATTTCCAGGACAGGGTTGCCGTACCACTCTGGTGCGGAACGTGTCCTTGTGGACCTACGAAGTTCAGTAGCAACTTGATCCGAAGTACCTTGATCATCATCATTATTTTCCTCTTCAGTTGGTGTAGGCATCACAGGAACATTTTCCTGAGCTGCACTACTATCCCGTTCAAGAGGTAGTACTTCATCGAGTTCTACTTTCCTCCCACTTACTTCTTTCGAGAGAAACTCTTTTTCCAGAAAGGATCCGTTCTTGGCAACAAAGATCTTGCCCTCGGATCTTAAGTAGAAGGTATACCCAATGGTTTCTTTAGGGTATCCTATGAAGACGCATTTTTCCGACTTGGGTTCGAGCTTTTCAGGTTGAAGTTTCTTGACATAAGCATCGCATCCCCAAACTTTTAGAAACGACAGCTTAGGTTTCTTCCCAAACCATAATTCATACGGTGTCGTCTCAACGGATTTAGACGGTGCCCTATTTAAAGTGAATGTAGCTGTCTCTAGAGCGTATCCCCAAAATGATAGCGGTAAATCGGTAAGAGACATCATAGATCGCACCATATCCAATAGAGTGCGATTACGACGTTCGGACACACCGTTACGCTGAGGTGTTCCAGGCGGCGTGAGTTGTGAAACGATTCCACATTTTCTTAAGTGTGTACCAAATTCGTGACTTAAATATTCTCCTCCACGATCCGATCGTAAGAATTTTATCTTTCGGTCACGTTGATTCTCTACTTCATTCTGAAATTCCTTGAACTTTTCAAAGGTCTCAGACTTGTGTTTCATCAAGTAGACATACCCATATCTACTCAAGTCATCAGTGAGAGTGAGAACATAACGATATCCTCCGCGAGCCTCAACACTCATTGGACCGCACACATCGGTATGTATGATTTCCAACAAGTTGGTTGCTCGCTCCATTGTTCCGGAGAACGGAGTCTTGGTCATTTTGCCCATGAGGCATGGTTCGCATGTGTCAAATGATTCATAATCGAGAGACTCTAAAAGTCCATCAGCATGGAGCTTCTTCATGCGCTTGACACCAATGTGACCAAGGCGGCAGTGCCACAAGTATGTGGGACTATCGTTATCAACTTTACATCTTTTGGTATTCACGCTATGAATATGTGTAACATTACGTTCGAGATTCATTAAGAATAAACCATTGACCATCGGGGCATGACCATAAAACATATCTCTCATATAAATAGAACAACCATTATTCTCGGATTTAAATGAGTAGCCATCTCGTATTAAACGAGATCCAGATACAATGTTCATGCTCAAACTTGGCACTAAATAACAATTATTGAGGTTTAAAACTAATCCCGTAGGTAAATGTAGAGGTAGCGTGCCGACGGCGATCACATCGACCTTGGAACCATTCCCGACGCGCATCGTCACCTCGTCCTTCGCCAGTCTCCGCTTATTCCGCAGCTCCTGCTGTGAGTTACAAATATGAGCAACGGCACCGGTATCAAATACCCAGGAGTTACTACGAGTACTGGTAAGGTACACATCAATTACATGTATATCAAATATACCTTTAGTGTTGCCGGCCTTCTTGTCCGCTAAGTATTTGGGGCAGTTCCGCTTCCAGTGACCCTTCCCCTTGCAATAAAAGCACTCAGTTTCAGGCTTGGGTCCATTCTTTGACTTCTTCCCGGCAACTGGCTTATCGGGCGCGGCAACATCTTTGCCGTCCTTCTTGAAGTTCTTCTTACCCTTGCCCTTCTTGAACTTAGTGGTCTTATTGACCATCAACACTTGATGTTCTTTCTTGATTTCAACCTCTGCTGACTTCAGCATT
Source organism: Triticum aestivum (assembly GCF_018294505.1). NCBI lineage: Eukaryota > Viridiplantae > Streptophyta > Magnoliopsida > Poales > Poaceae > Triticum > Triticum aestivum. The sequence goes on from NC_057810.1 coordinate 655,018,821, forward strand.
GAAAATACTTCAGGAATGGTCTTCACCATCCCCTGCATATTGTAGTTCATCACAAAGCTCTTGTAGCTTGGTGGGAGCGACTGAAGGATTCTGTCAATGACCGCCTCATCCGGGAGGTTAATGTCCAGCTGGGACAGGCGGTTGTGCAACCCAGACATTTTGAGTATATGCTCACTGACAGAACTATTTTCCTCCATCTTACAACTATAGAACTTGTCGGAGACTTCATATCTCTCGACCCGGGCATGAGCTTGGAAAACTAGTTTCAGCTCCTCGAACATCTCATATGCTCCGTGTTGCTCAAAACACTTTTGGAGCCCCGGTTCTAAGCTGTAAAGCATGCCGCACTGAACGAGGGAGTAATCATCAGCACGAGACTGCCAAGCATTCATAATGTCTTGGTTCTCTGGGACGGGAGCGTCACCTAGCGGTCCTTCTAGGACATATTGTTTCCTGGCAGCTATGAGGATGATCCTCAGGTTCCGGACCCAGTCCGTATAGTTGCTGCCATCATCTTTCAGCTTGGTTTTCTCTAGGAACGCGTTGAAGTTCATGTTGACATGAGCGTTGGCCATTTGATCTACAAGACATATTTTGCAAAAAGTTTTAGACTAAGTTCATGATAATTAAGTTCATCTAATCAAATTATTTAATGAACTCCCACTCAGATTAGACATCCCTCTAGTCATCTAAGTGTTACACGATCCGAGTCGACTAGGCCGTGTCCGATCATCACGTGAGACGGACTAGTCATCGTCGGTGAACATCTCCATGTTGATCGTATCTTCCATACGACTCGTGTTCGACCTTTCGGTCTCTGTGTTCCGAGGCCATGTCTGTACATGCTAGGATCGTCAAGTTAACCCTAGGTGTTCTGCATGTGTAAATCTGTCTTACACCCGTTGTATGTGAACGTAAGGATCTATCACACCCGATCATCACGTGGTGCTTCGAAACGACGAACTTTAGCAACGGTGCACAGTTAGGGGGAACACTTTCTTGAAATTATTATAAGGGATCATCTTATTTACTACCGTCGTTCTAAGTAAACAAGATGCATAAACATAATAAACATCACATGCAATTATATAGTAGTGACATGATATGGCCAATATCATATAGCTCCTTCGATCTCCATCTTCGGGGCTCCATGATCATCTTCGTCACCGGCATGACACCATGATCTCCATCATCATGATCTCCATCATCGTGTCTTCATGAAGTTGTCACGCCAACGACTACTTCTACTTCTATGGCTAACGCGTTTAGCAATAAAGTAAAGTAATTTACATGGCGTTCTTCAATGACACGCAGGTCATACAAAAAATAAAGACAACTCCTATGGCTCCTGCCGGTTGTCATACTCATCGACATGCAAGTCGTGATTCCTATTACAAGAACATGATCTCATACATCACAATATATCATTCATCATTCATCACAACTTCTGGCCATATCACATCACATGACAATTGCTGCAAAAACAAGTTAGACGTCCTCTAATTGTTGTTGCATCTTTTACGTGGCTGCAATTGGGTTCTAGCAAGAACGTTTTCTTACCTACGAATAACCACAACGTGATTTTGTCAACTTCTATTTACCCTTCATAAGGACCCTTTTCATCGAATCCGCTTCAACTAAAGTGGGAGAGACAGACACCCGCCAGCCACCTTATGCAACTACTGCATGTCAGTAGGTGGAACCGGTCTCACGTAAGCGTACATGTAAGGTTGGTCCGGGCCGCTTCATCCCACAATACCGCTGAAGCAAGATAAGACTAGTAGCGGCAAGCAAGTTGACAAGATCTACGCCCACAACAAAATTGTGTTCTACTCGTGCAATAGAGAACTACGCATAGACCTAGCTCATGATGCCACTGTTGGGGAACATTGCAGAAAATTAAAAATTTTCCTACGGTTTCACCAAGATCCATCTATGAGTTCATCCAAGCAACGATTCATGGGAGATGCATCTACATACCACTTTGTAGATCGCGAGCAGAAGCGTTCAAAAGAACGGGGTTGAAGTAGTCGTTCTCGTCGTGATCCTATCACCGGAGATCCTAGCGCCGAACGGACGGCACCTCCGCGTTCAACACACGTACGGAGCGGATGACGTCTCCTCCTTCTTGATCCAGCAAGGGGGAAGGAGAGGTTGATGATGATGGCTCCAGCAGCAGCACAACGGCGTGGTGGTGGTGGAACAGCAGCACTCCGGCAGGGCTTCGCCAAGCACGTGACGGAGGAGGAAGAGGTGTAGCAGGGGGAGGGGGCGCCAGGACTTCAGGGTGCGGCTGCCCCCTCCCCCTCCCTTTATATAGGCCCCCAGGGGGGGCGCCGGCCCTGGGAGATCCAATCTCCCAAGGGGGCGGCGGCCAAGGGGGGTGGAGTGCCCCCCAAGGCAAGTGGGGCGCCCCCCCCACCCTAGGGTTTCAACCCTAGGCGCAGGGGGTGGGCCAAGGGGGGCGCACCAGCCCACTATGGGCTGGTTCCCCTCCCCACTTCAGCCCTTGGGGCCCTCCGGGATGGGTGGCCCCACCCGGTGGACCCCCGGGACCCTTTCGGTGGTCCCGGTACAATACCGGGTGACCCCGAAACTTTCCCGATGGCCGAAATACCACTTCCTATATATAATTCTTTACCTCCGGACCATTCCGGAACTCCTCGTGACGTCCGGGATCTCATCCGGGACTCCGAACAACATTCGGTATGCTGCATACTCATATTCATACAACCCTAGCGTCACCGAACCTTAAGTGTGTAGACCCTACGGGTTCGGGAGACACGTAGACATGACCGAGACGGCTCTCGGGCAATAACCAACAGCGGGATCTGGATACCCATGTTGGCTCCCACATGCTCCTCGATGATCTCATCGGATGAACCACGATGTCGAGGATTCGAACAACCCCGTATACAATTCCCTTTGTCAATCGGTACGTTACATGCCCGAGACTCGATCGTCGGTATCCCAATACCTCGTTCAGTCTCGTTACCGGCAAGTCACTTTACTCGTACCGTAATGCATGATCCCGTGACCAAACACTTGGTCACTTTGAGCTCATTATGATGATGCATTACCGAGTGGGCCCAGAGATACCTCTCCGTCATACGGAGTGACAAATCCCAGTCTCGATCCGTGTCAACCCAACAGACACTTTCGGAGATACCTGTAGTGCACCTTTATAGTCACCCAGTTACGTTGTGACGTTTGGTACACCCAAAGCACTCTTACGGTATCCGGGAGTTACACGATCTCATGGTCTAAGGAAGAGATACTTGACATTGAAAAAGCTCTAGCAAAACGAACTACACGATCTTGTGCTATGCTTAGGATTGGGTCTTGTCCATCACATCATTCTCCCAATGATGTGATCCCGTTGTCAATGACATCTAATGTCCATAGTCAGGAAACCATGACTATCTATTGACCAACGAGCTAGTCAACTAGAGGCTCACTAGGGACATGTTATGGTCTATGTATTCACACGTGTATTACGATTTCCGGATAATACAGTTATAGCATGAATAAAAGACAATTATCATGAACAAGGAAATATAATAATAACCCTTTTATTATTGCCTCTAGGGCATATTTCCAACACTATCCGCTTTGGGTTCGAGCTTATTAGGATGAAACTTTTCACATAAGCGTCGCAGCCCCAAACTTTCAAGAAATGACGGCTTAGGTTTCTCTAAACCATAGTTCATACGGTGTCATCTCAACGGAGTTACGTGGTGCCCTATTTAAAGTGAATGTGGTTGTCTCTAATGCCTAACCCATGAACGATAGTGGTAATTCGATATGAGACATCATGGTATGCCCCATATCCAATAGGGTGCATCTATGATGTTTGGACACACCATCACACTATGGTGTTCCAGGCGGTGTTAGTTGTGAAACAATTTCCACAATGTCTCAATTGTGTACCAAACTCGCAACTCAGATATTCATCTCTATGATCATATCATAGACATTTTATCCTCTTGTCACGACGATCATCAACTTCACTCTGAAATTACTTGAACCATTCAATAATTCAGACTTGTGTTTCATCAAGTAAATATACTCACTATCTACTCAAATCATCTGTGAAGTAAGAACATAACGATATCCACTGCGTGCCTCAGCACTCATTGGACTTCACACATCAAAATGTATTACTTCCAACAAGTTTCTTTCTTGTTCCATTTTACTGAAAAACGAGGCTTTCAGTCATCTTGCCCATGTGGTATGATTTGCATGTTTCAAGTGATTCAAAATCAAGTGAGTCCAAACGGTCATCTGCATGGAGTTTCTTCATGCGTATATAACAATAAACATGGTTCACATGTCTTAATCTTTTCAAAAACGAGTGAGTCCAAAGATCCATCAACATGGAACTTCTTCATGCGTTTTATACCAATATGACTCAAATGTCAGTGCCACAAGTAGGTGGTACTATCATTACTATCTTATATCTTTTGGCATGAACATGTGTATCACTACGATCGAGATTCAATAAACCATTCATTTTAGGTGCAAGACCATTGAAGGTATTATTCGAATAAACAGCGTAACCATTATTCTCCTTAAATGAATAGCCGTATTGCGATAAACATAATCCAATTATGTTTATGCTCAACGCAAACACCAAATAACAATTATTTAGGTTTAACACCGATCTTGATGCTAGAGGGAGCATGCGATGCATGATCACATCAACCTTGGAAACACTTCCAACACATATCGTCATCTCACCTTTAGCTAGTCTCCGTTTATTCCGTAGCTCTTTTATTTTGAGTTACTAACACTTAGCAACCAAACTGGTATCTTAATACCCTGGTGCTACTAGGAGTACTAGTAAAGTACACATTTAATACAATGTATATCCAAGATACTTCTATCGACCTTGCCAGCCTTCTCATCTACCAAGTATCTAGGGTAGTTCTGCTTCAGTGACCGTTCCCCTCATTACAGAAGCACTTAGTCTCGGGTTTGGGTTCAAACTTTGGGTTTCTTCACTAGAGCAGCAATTGATTTGCCATTTCATAAAGTATCCCTTCTTGCCCTTGCCCTTCTTGAAACTAGTGGTTTCACTAACCATTAACAATTGATGCTCCTTCTTGATTTCTACTTTCGCGGTGTCAAACATTGCGAATATTTCAAGGATCATCATATCTATCCCTGATAGGTTATAGTTCATCACGAAGCTCTAGCAGCTCGGTGGTAATGACTTTGGAGAAACATCACTATCTCATCTGGAAGATTAACTCCCACTCGATTCAAGTGATTGTTGTACCCAGACAATCTGAGTACAAGCTCAACGGTTGAGCTTTTCTCAATTAGTTTGTAGGCTAAGAAACTTGTCAGAGGTCTCATACCTCTTGACGTGGGCACGAGCCTGAAATCCCAATTTCAGCCCTCGGAACATCTCATATGTTTCGCGATGTTTCAAAAACGTCTTCGGCGCCAAAATTCTAAACCGTTTAACATTACTGAACTATCATGTAGTCATGAAAACGTGTATGTCAGATGTTCGCAACATCCACAGACGACGTTCGAGGTTCAGCACACCGAGCGGTGGATTAAGGACATAAGCCTTCTGCACAGCAATGAGAACAATTCTCAGTTTCCGGACCCAGTCCGCATAATTGCTACTATCAACTTTCAACTATATTTTCTCTTGGAACATGTCTAAATAGTAGAACTAAAGCGCGAGCTATGACATAATTTGCAAAGACCTTTTGACTATGTTCAGGATAATTAAGTTCATCTAATGAACTCCCACTCAGATAGACATCCCTCTAGTCATCTAAGTGATACATGATCCGAGACAACTAGGCCGTGTCCGTTCATCACGTGAGACGGACTAGTCATCATCGGTGAACATCTTCATGTTGATCGTATCTACTATACGACTCATGTTCGACCTTTCGGTCTCTTGTGTTCTGAGGCCATGTCTGTACATGCTAGGCTCGTCAAGTCAACCTAAGTGTTTCGCGTGTGTAAATCTGTCTTACACCCGTTGTATGCGAACGTTAGAATCTATCACACCCGATCATCACGTGGTGCTTCGAAACAATGATCTTTCGCAATGGTGCACAGTTAGGGGCAACACTTTCTTGAAATTATTATGAGGGATCATCTTATTTACTACCGTCATTCTAAGCAAATAAGATGTATAAACATGATAAACATCACATGCAATCAAATAGTGACATGATATGGCCAATATCATTTTGCTCCTTTTGATCTCCATCTTCGGGGCGCCATGATCATCATCGTCACCGGCATGACACCATGATCTCCATCATCATGATCTCCATCATCGTGTCTCCATGAAGTTGTCTCGCCAATTATTACTTCTACTACTATGGCTAACGGTTTAGCAATGAAGTAAAGTAATTACATGGCGTTATTCAGTGACACGCAGGTCATACAATAAATAAAGACAACTCCTATGGCTCCTGCCGGTTGTCATACTCATCGACATGCAAGTCGTGATTCCTATTACAAGAATATGATCAATCTCATACATCACATATATTTCATTCATCACATCCTTCTTGGCCATATCACATCACACGACATATGCTGCAAAAACAAGTTAGACGTCCTCTAATTGTTGTTGCATGTTTTTTACGTGGCTGCTATAGGTTTCTAGCAAGAACGTTTATTACCTATGCCAAAACAACAATGTGATATGCCAATTGCAATTCACCCTTCATAAGGGCCCTTTTCATCGAATGCGATCCGACTAAAGTGGGAGAGACTGGCACCCGCTAGCCACCTTATGCAACAAGTGCATGTCAGTCGGTGGAACCTGTCTCACGTAAGTGTACGTGTAAGGTCGGTCCGGGCCGCTTCATCCCACAATACCGTCGAAACAAGATAGGACTACTAATGGTAAGCATATCGAACAAAATCAACGCCCACAACAACTTGTGTTCTACTCGTGCATAGAATCTACGCAATAGACCTAGCTCATGATGCCACTCTTGGGGAACGTAGCAGAAATTAAAAATTTTCCACGCATCACCAAGATCAATCTATGGAGATTCTAGCAACAAGAGAGAGAGAGAGTGCATCTTCATACCCTTGAAGATCGCTAAGCGGAAGCGTTAAAAGAACGTGGTTGATGAAGTCGTACTCGCGGCGATTCAAATCGCGGAAGATCCGATCTAGCGCCGAATGGACGGCACCTCCGCGTTCAACACACATATAGCTCGGGGACGTCTCCTCCTTCTTGATCTAGCAAGGGGAGAGGAGAAGTTGAGCGAGAGCTCCAGCAGCACGACAGCGTGGGTGTGGAGCTTGAAGTTCTCCGGCAGGGCTTCGCCAAGCACTACTGAGGAGGAAGTGGAGTTGGAGAGGGGGAGGGCTGCGCCAGGGGCAAGGGTGAAGCTCCCATGCGCCTCCCCACTATATATAGGGGTGGAGGGGGCTGGTTTCTTGCCCTCCAAGTCCATTGGGGCGTTGGCAAAGGTGGGAGGAAAGAAATCCCATCATTTCCTTCCCCACCGATTGTTATCCTCCCTTTTTAGGGATCTTGATCTTATCCTTTCGGGATATGATCTTATTCCTTCTAAGGGGGGATCTTGGTGCGCCTTGACAAGGGGTGTGGGGCCTTACCCCCACTACCTACGTTCATGTGGGTCCCCCCATGCAGGTAGGCCCCACTTCAGAACCTTCTAGAACCTTCCCAGTACAATACCGAAAAATCCCGAACATTTTCCGGTGGCCAAAATAGGACTTCCCATATATAAATCTTTACCTCCGGACCATTCCGGAACTCCTCGTGACGTTCGGGATCTCATCCGGGACTCCGAACAACATTCGGTAACTGCACACTAATTCCCATAACAACTCTAGCGTCATCGAATCTTAAGTGTGTACACCCTACGGGTTCGGGAATCATACACACATGATCGAGACAGCTCTCTGGCCAATAACCAACAGCGGGATCTAGATACCCATTTGGCTCCCACATGTTCCACGATGATCTCATCGGATGAACCACGATGACAAGGATTCAAGCAATCCCGTATACAATTCCCTTTGTATCGTCGGTATCCCAATACCTCGTTCAATCTCGTTACCGGCAAGTCACTTTACTCGTTCCATAATGCATGATCCCGTGACTAACTACTTAGTCACATTGAGCTCATTATGATGATGCATTACCGAGTGGGACCAGAGATACCTCTCCATCACACGGAGTGACAAATCCCAGTCTCGATTCGTGCCAACCCAACAAACACTTTCAGAGATACCCGTAGTGCCCCTTTATAGCCACCCAGTTACGTTGTGATGTTTGGCACACCCAAAGCATTCCTATGGTATCCGGGAGTTGCACAATCTCATGGTCTAAGGAAATGATACTTGACATTAGAAAAGCTTTTAGCAAACGAACTACACAATCTTGTGCTATGCTTCGGATTGGGTCTTGTCCATCACATCATTCTCCTAATGATGTGATCCTGTTATCAATGACATCCATTGTCCATGGTCAGGAAACCATAACCATCTATTGATCAACGAGCTAGTCAACTAGAGGCTCACTTCCAGTTAATACAATTATAGCATGAACAAATTGTTCATGCTATAATTGTATTAACTGGAAACCGTAATACATGTGTGAATACATAGACCACAACATGTCCCTAGTGAGCCTCTAGTTGACTAGCTCGTTGATCAATAGATGGTTATGGTTTCCTGACCATGGACAATGGATGTCATTGATAACAGGATCACATCATTAGGAGAATGATGTGATGGACAAGACCCAATCCTAAGCATCGCACAAGATCGTGTAGTTCGTTTGCTAAAAACTTTTCTAATGTCAAGTATCATTTCCTTAGACCATGAGATTGTGCAACTCCCGGATACCATAGGAATGCTTTGGGTGTGCCAAACGTCACAACGTAACTGGGTGGCTATAAAGGTGCACTACGGGTATCTCTGAAAGTGTCTGTTGGGTTGGCATGAATCAAGACTGGGATTTGTCACTCCGTATGACGGAGAGGTATCTCTGGGCCCACTCGGTAATGCATCATCATAATGAGCTCAATGTGACTAAGTTGTTAGTCATGGGATCATGCATTATGGAACGAGTAAAGTGACTTGCCGGTAACGAGATTGAACGAGGTATTAGGATACCGACGATCGAATCTCGAGCAAGTAACGTACCAATTGAGAAAGGGAATTGTATACAGGATTGCTTGAATCCTTGACATCGTGGTTCATCCGATGAGATCATCGTATAACATGTGGGAGTCAACATGGGTATCCAGATCCCGCTGTTGGTTATTGGCCAGAGAGCTGTCTCGGTCATGTCTACATGATTCCCGAACCCGTAGGGTCTACACACTTAAGGTTCGGTGACGCTAGAGTTGTTATGGGAATTAGTGTGCAGTTACCGAATGTTGCTCGGAGTCCCGGATGATATCTCAGACATCACGAGGAGTTTCAGAATGGTCCGGAAGTAAAGATTTATATATGGGAAGTCCTATTTTGGCCACCGGAAAATGTTCGGGATTTTTCGGTATTGTACCAGGAAGTTTCTAGAAGGTTCCGGAGTTGGGCCCACCAGCATGGGGGGACCCACATGAATGTGGGTAGTGGGGGCAAGGCCCCACACCCCTGGTCAAGGCGCACCAAGATCCCCCCTTAGAAGTAATAAGATCATATCCCGAAGGGATAAGATCAAGATCCCTAAAAAGGGGGGATAACAATCAGTGGGGAAGGAAATGATGGGATTCCTTTCCTCCCACCTTTACCAACGCCCCAATGGACTTGGAGGGAAAGAAACCAGCCTCCTCCACCCCTATATATAGTGGGGAGGCGCATGGGAGCTTCACCCTTCCCCTGGCGCAGCCCTCTCCCTCGTCCAACTCCACCTCCTCCTCAATAGTGCTTGGTGAAGCCCTGCCAGAGAACTACAAGCTCCACCACCACGCCGTCGTGCTACCGGAGCTATCCCTCAACTTCTAATATCCCCTTGATGGATCAAAAAGGAGGAGACATCCCCGGGCTGTACGTGTGTTGAACGCAGAGGCGCCGTTCGTTCGGCGCTAGATCGGATCTTCCGCGATTTGAATCACCGCGAGTACAACTCCATCATCCGTGTTCTTGTAACGCTTCTGCTTAGCGATCTTCAAAGGTATGAAGATGCTCATTCTCTCCCTCTCTTGTTGCTAGAATCTCCATAGATTGATCTTAGTGATGCGTAGAATTTTTTTAATTTCTGCAACGATCCCCAGCAGTGGCATCATGAGATAGGTCTATGCGTAGTTTCTATGCACGAGTAGAACACAAGTTGTTGTGGGCATCGATTTTGTCAATTTACTTGCCGTTACAAGTCTTATCTTGATTCGGCGGCATCGTGGGATGAAGCGTCCCGGACCAACCTTACACGTACGCTTATGTGAGACTGGTTCCACCGACTGACATGCACTAGTTGCATAAGGTGGCTAGCGGGTGTCTGTCTCTCCTACTTTAGTTGGATCGGATTCGATGAAAAGGGTCCTTATGAAGGGTAAATAGCAATTGGCATATCACTTTGTGGTTTTGGCTTAGGTAAGAAACGTTCTTGCTAGAAACCTATAGCAGCCACGTAAAAACTTGCAACAACAATTAGAGGACGTCCAACTTGTTCTTGCAGCATATGCCGTGTGATGTGATATGGCCAAAAGGATGTGATGAATGATATATATGTGATGTATGAGATTGATCATGTTCTTGTAATAGGAATCACGACTTGCATGTCGATGAGTATGTCAACCGGCAGGAGCCATAGGAGTTGTCTTAATTTATTGTATGACCTGCGTGTCATTGAATAACGCCATGTAATTACTTTACTTTATTGCTAAACCATCAGCCATAGTAGTAGAAGTAATAGTTGGCGAGACAAATTCATGAAGACACGATGATGGAGATCATGATGATGGAGATCATGGTGTCATGCCGGTGACTATGATGATCATGGCACCCCGAAGATGGAGATCAAAAGGAGCAAAATGATATTGGCCATATCATCTCACTGTTTGATTGCATGTGATGTTTATCATGTTTTTACATCTTATTTGCTTAGAACAACGGTGGCATAAATAAGATGATCCCTCACTAAAATTTCAAGAAAGTGTTCCCCCTAATTGTGCACCGTTGCGAAGGTTCGTTGTTTCGAAGCACCACGTGATGATCGGGTGTGATAGATTCTAACGTTCGAATACAACGGGTGTAAGCCAGATTTACACAAGCAAAACACTTAGGTTGACTTGACGAGCCTAGCATGTACAGACATGGCCTCGGAACACAAGAGACCGAAAGGTCGAACATGAGTCATATAGCATATACGATCAACATGAAGATGTTCACCGATGATGACTAGTCTGTCTCACGTGATGATCAGACACGGCCTAGTTGACTCGGATCATGTATCACTTAGATGACTAGAGTGATGTCCATCTGAGTGGGAGTTCATTAAATTAGATGAACTTAATTATCATGAACATAGTCAAAAGGTCTTTGCAAATTATGTTGTAACTTGCGCTTTAGTTCTACTGTTTTAGATATGTTCCTAGAGAAAATTTAGTTGAAAGATGATAGTAGCAATTATGCGGACTAGGTCCGTAAACTGAGGATTGTCCACATTGCTATGCAGAAGGCTTATGTCCTGAATGCACCGCTCGGTGTGCTGAACCTCGAACATCGTCTATGGATGTTGCGAACATCTGACATACACGTTTTGATGACTACGTGATAGTTCAGTAATGTTAAACGGTTTAGAATTGAGGCGTCGAAGACGATTTGAAACGTCACGGAACATATGAGATGTTCAAAGGGCTGAAATTGGGATTTCAGGTTCGTGCCCATGTCAAGAGGTATGAGATCTCTGACGAGTTTCTTAAGCCTGCAAACTAAGGGAGAAAAGCTCAATCGTTGAGCATGTGCTCAGATGGTCTGAGTACTACAATCACTTGAATCGTGTGGGAGTTAATCTTCCTTAAGAGATAGTGAAGGTTCCCCAAAGTCATTGCCACCAAGCTACTAGAGCTTCGTGATGAACTATAACATATCAGGGATAGATATGATGATCCTTGAGCTATTCGGGATGTTTGACACCGCGAAAGTAGAAATCAAGAAGGAGCATCAATTGTTGATGGTTAGTGAAACCACTAGTTTCAAGAAGGGCAAGGGCAAGAAGGGATACTTCATGAAACGGCAAATCAGTTGCTGCTCTAGTGAAGAAGCCCAAAGTTTGAACCCAAACCCGAGACTAAGTGCTTCTGTAATGAGGGGAACGGTCACTGAAGCAGAACTACCCTAGATACTTGGTAGATGAGAAGGCTGGCAAGGTCGACAGAAGTATATTGGATATACATTATATTAGTGTGTACTTTACTAGTACTCCTAGTAGCACCAGGTTAATAGATACCGGTTCGGTTTCTAAGTGTTAGTAAGTCAAAATAAAAGGCTACGGAATAAACAGAGACTAGCTGAAGGCGAGGTGACGATATGTGTTGGAAGTATTTCCAAGGTTGATGTTATCAAACATCGCACGCTCCCTCTACCATTGGGATTGGTGTTAAACCTAAATAATTGTTATTTGGTGTTTGCGTTGAGCATAGACATGATTGGATTATGTTTATCGCAATACGGTTGTTCATTTAAGGAGAATAATGGTTACTCTGTTGATTTGAATAATACCTTCAATGGTTTTGCACCTAAAATGAATGGTTTATTGAATCTCGATCGTAGTGATACACATGTTCATGCCAAAAGATATAAGATAGTAATGATAGTACCACCTACTTGTGGCCCTGCCATTTGAGTCATATTGGTATAAAACACATGAAGAAGCTCCATGTGATGGATCTTTTGGACTTACTCATTTTTTGAAAAAGTTTGAGACATGCGAACCATGTCTATTAGTATGTACACATGAAGAAACTCCATGCAGATGGATCATTTGGACTCACTTGATTTTGAATCACTTGAGACATGCAAATCATACCACATGGGCAAGATGACTGAAAAGCCTCGTTTTCAGTAAGATGGAACAAGAAAGCAACTTGTTGGAAGTAATACATTTTGATGTGTGCAGTCCAATGAGTGCCGAGGCACGCAGTGGATATCGTTATGTTCTTACTTCACAGATGATTTGAGTAGATGCTAAGTATATTTACTTGATGAAACACAAGTCTGAATTATTGAAAGGTTCAAGTAATTTCAGAGTGAAGTTGAAGATCGTCGTGACAAGAGGATAAAATGTCTATGATATGATCATAGAGATGAGTATCTGAGTTATGAGTTTGGTATACAATTAAGACATTGTGGAAATAGTTTCACAACTAATACCGCCTGGAACACCATACTATGATGGTGTGTCCGAACATCATAGCTGCACCCTATTGGATATAGTGCATACCATGATGTCTCTTATCGAATTACCACTATCATTTATGGGTTAGCCATTAGAGACAACCGCATTCACTTCAAATAGGGCACCACGTAATTCCGTTGAGATGACAACGTATGAACTATGGTTTAGAGAAACCTAAGCTGTCATTTCTTAAAAGTTTGGGGCTGTGAAGCTTATGTGGAAAAGTTTTAGCCTGATAAGATCAAACTCAAAGCAGATAAATGCATCTTCATAGGACACCCAAAACAGTTGGGTATACCTCCTATTTCAGATCCGGAAGCAAAAGTGATTATTTCTAGAAACGGGTCCTTTCTCGAGGAAAAGTTTCTCTTGAAAGAATTGAGTGGGAGGATGGTGGAGACTCGATGAGGATATTGAACCATCACTTCAATCAATCTGTAGCAGGGCACATGAAGTTGTTCCTGTGGCGCCTACACCAGTTGAAGTGGAAGCTGATGATAGTGATCATGAAACATCGGATCAAGTCATTACCAAACCTCGTAGGCCGACAAGGACGCGTACTGCTTTGGAGTAGTACGGTAATCCTGTCTTGGAGGTCATGTTGCTAGACAACAATGAACCTACAAGCTGTGGAGAAGCGAGGGTGGGCCCGAATTTCGACAAATGGCTCAAGGCCATAAAATCCGAGAAAGGATCCATGTATGAAAACAAAGTATAGACTTTGGAAGAACTACTTGATGGTCGTAAGGCTGTTGGGTACAGATGGATTTTAAAAGGAAGACGGATAATGATGGTAAGTGTCACCATTAAGAAAGCTCGACTTGTCGCTAAGGTGTTTTCCGACAAGTTCAACGAGTTGACTGCGATGAGACTTTCTCACTCGTAGCGGTGCTAAGAGTCTGTTGGAATTATATTAGCAGTTACTGCATTATTTATGAAATCTTGCAGATAGGATGTCAAAACATTGTTTCCTCGACAATTTTCTTGAGGAAAGGTTGTATATGATAAACCAGAAGGTTTTGTCAATCCTATAAGATGCTAACAAGTATGCAAAGCTCCAGCAATCCTTCTAAGGACAGGAGTAAGCATCTCAGAGTTGGAATATACGCTTTGATGAGATGATCAAGGATTTTGGGTTTATAAAAAGTTTATGAGAAACTTGTATTTCCAAAGAACTGAGTGGGAGCACTATAGAATTTCTGATGAGCATATGTTGTTGACATATTGTTGTTCGGAAATGATGTAGAATTTCTGGAAAGCATATAGGGTTATTTGAAAAGTGTTTTTCACTGGAAGACCTAGATTAAACTGCTTGAACATTGAGCATCAAGATCTATAAGGATAGATCAAGATCGCTTGGTAGTACTTTCAAACGAATACACACCGTGACAAGATTTTGAAGGATTTCAAAATAGATCGGCAAAGAAGGAGTTCTTGGCTGTGTTATGAGGTGTGAGTATTGAGTAAGACTCAAGACCTGACCACGGTAGAAGAGAGAGAAAGGACGAAGGTCGTCCCCTATGCTTTAGATGTAGGCTCTACAGTATGCTATGTTGTGTACCGCACCTGAAGTGTGCCTTGCCATGAGTCAATCAAGGGGTACAAGAGCGATCTAGGAATGGATCACATGACAGCGGTCAAACTTATGCTTAGTTACTAGTTGACAAAGGAATTTTCTCAATTATGGAGGTGGTCAAAGAGTTCGTCATAAAGGGTTACACCGATGCAAACTTTGAAACTAATCTGGATGACTCTGAGTAGTACACCAGATTCGTATAGTAGAGCAGTTATTTGGAATAGTTCCAAATAGCGCGTGGTAGCTGCATCTAGGAGATGACATAGAGATTTGTAAAGCACACATGGATCTGAAAGATTGAGACCCGTTGACTGATAACCTCTCTCACAAGCGAGGTATGATCAGACCCAATGGGTGTTGGATTCATTACAATCACATAGTGATGTGAACTAGATTATTGACTCTAGTGCAAGTGGGAGACTGTTGGAAATATGCCCTAGAGGCAATAATAAAATGGTTATTATTATATTTCCTTGTTCATGATAATTGTCTATTGTTGATGCTATAATTTTATTAACTGGAAACCGTAATACATGTGTGAATACATAGAACACAACACGTCCCTAGTGAGCCTCTAGTTGACTAGCCCGTTGATCAATAGATGGTTATGGTTTCCTAACCATGGACATTGGATGTCATTGATAATGGGATCACATCATTAGGAGAATGATGTGATGGACAAGACCCAATCCTAAGCATAGCACAAGATCGTGTAGTTCGTTTGCTAAAAGCTTTTCTAATGTCAAGTATCATTTCCTTAGACCATGAGATTGTGCAACTCCCGGATACCGTAGGAATGCTTTGGGTGTGCCAAACGTCACAACATAACTGGGTGGCTATAAAGGTGCACTACGGGTATCTCTGAAAGTGTCTGTTGGGTTGGCACGAATCGAGACTGGGATTTGTCACTCCGTATGACGGAGAGGTATCTCTGGGCCCACTCGGTAATGCATCATCATAATGAGTTCAATGTGACTAAGTAGATAGTCATGGCATCATGCATTATGGAACAAGTAAAGTGACTTGCCGGTAACGAGATTGAACGAGGTGTTGGGATACCGATGATCGAATCTCGGGCAAGTAACGTACCGATTGAGAAAGGGAATTGTATACAGGATTGCTTGAATCCGTGACATCGTGGTTCATCCGATGAGATCATCGTGGAACATGTGGGAGCCAACATGGGTATCCAGATCCCGCTGTTGGTTATTGGTCAGAGAGCTGTCTCGGTCATGTCTGCATGATTCCCGAACCCGTAGGGTCTACACACTTAAGGTTTGGTGACGCTAGAGTTGTTATGGGAATTAGTGTGCAGTTACCGAATGTTGTTCGGAGTCCCGGATGAGATCCCGGACGTCACGAGGAGTTCCGAAATGGTCCGGAGGTAAAGATTTATATATGGGAAGTCCTACATTGGTCACCGGAAAATGTTCGGGATTTTTCGGTATTGTACCGAGAAGGTTCTAGAAGGTTCTGGAGTGGGGCCCACCTGCATGGGGGGACCCACATGAACGTGGGTAGTGGGGGTAAGGCCCCACACCCCTGGTCAAGGCGCACCAAGATCCCCCCTTAGAAGGAATAAGATCATATCCCGAAAGGATAAGATCAAGATCCCTAAAAAGGGGGGATAACAATCGGTGGGGAAGGAAATGATGGGATTTCTTTCCTCCCACCTTTGCCAATGCCCTAATGGACTTGGAGGGCAAGAAACCAGCCCCCTCCACCCCTATATATAGTGGGGAGGCGCATGGGAGCTTCACCCTTTCCCCTGGTGCAGCCCTCCCCCTCTCCAACTCCACTTCCTCCTCAGTAGTGCTTGGCTAAGCCATGCCGGAGAACTGCAAGCTCCACCACCACGCCGTCGTGCTGCCGAAGCTCTCCCTCAACTTCTCCTCTCCCCTTGCTAGATCAAGAAGGAGGAGACGTCCCCGGTCTGTACGTGTGTTGAACGCGGAGGCGCCGTCCATTTGGCGCTAGATCGGATCTTCCGCGATTTGAATCGCCGCGAGTACGACTTCATCAACCGCGTTCTTGTAACGCTTCCACTTAGCGATCTTCAAGGGTATGAAGATGCACTCCCTCTCCCGCTTAGCAATCTTCAAAGTTTCTAGAAGGTTCCGGAGTTGGGCCCACCAGCATGGGGGGACCCACATGAACGTGGGTAGTGGGGGCAAGGCCCCACACCCCTGGTCAAGGCGCACCAAGATCCCCCCTAGAAGGAATAAGATCATATCCCGAAGGGATAAGATCAAGATCCCTAAAAAGGGGGAATAACAATCGGTGGGGAAGGAAATGATGGGATTTCTTTCCTCCCACCTTTACCAACGCCCCAATGGACTTTGAGGGCAAGAAACCAGCCCCCTCCACCCCTATATATAGTGGGGAGGCGCATGGGAGCTTCACCCTTGCCCCTGGCGCAGCCCTCCCCCTCTCCAACTCCACTTCCTCCTATGTAGTGCTTGGCGAAGCCCTGCCGGAGAACCGCAAGCTCCACCATCACACCATCGTGCTGCCGGAGCTATCCCTCAACTTCTCCTATCCCCTTGTTGTATCAAGAAGGAGGAGACGTCCTTGGGCTGTACGTGTGTTGAACGCGGAGGCGCCGTCCGTTCGGTGCTAGATCGGATCTTCCGTGATTTGAATCGCCTCAAGTACAACTCCATCATCCGTGTTGTTGTAACGCTTCCGCTTAGCGATCTTCAAAGGTATGAAGATGCTCATTCTCCCCCTTTCTTGTTGCTAGAATCTCCATAGATTGATCTTGGTGACGCGTAGAATTTTTTTAATTTCTGCAACGATCCCTAGCAGGTGGGGGAACCAATCCAGGGCTCTGGCAGAGCTGTTCTGCCTGGGACACTTCCCTCCGGGTGGGGGATCATCACCAACGTTATCACCTACGACCCTCTCATTGGGAGGGGGTCAATCTCCATCAACATCTTCACCAGCACCATCTCCTCTTAAACCCTAGTTCATCTCTTGTATCCAATCTTGTATCCAAAACCACAAATTGGTACCTGTGGGTTGCTAGTAGTGTTGATTACTCCTTGTTGTTGATACTTATTGGTTTACTTGGTGGAAGATCATATGTTTAGATCCTTAATGCATATTATTATAGCTCTGATTATGAACATGAATATGCTTTGTGAGTAGTTACGTTTGTTCCTGAGGACATGGGTGAAGTCTTGCTATTATTAGTCATGTGAATTTGGTATTCGTTTGATATTTTGATGAGATGTATGTTGTCTCTCCTCTAGTGGTGTTATGTGAACGTCGACTAGATGACACTTCACCATTATTTGGGCCTAGAGGAAGGCATTGGGAAGTAATAAGTAGATGATGGGTTGCTAGAGTGACATAAGCTTAAACCCTAGTTTATGTGTTGCTTCGTTAGGGGTTGATTTGGATCCATATGTCTAATGTTGTGGTTAGGTTTACCTTAATACTTCTTTTGTAGTTGCGGATGCTTGCAATAGGGGTTAATCATAAGTGGGATGATTGTCCAAATAAGGGCAGTACCCAAGCACCGGTCCACCCACATATCAAATTATCAAAGTACCGAACGCGAATCATATGAACGTGATGAAAACTAGCTTGACGATAATTCCCATGTGTCCTCGGGAGCTCCTTTTTTATTAGTAGAAATTGTCCAGGCTTATCCTTTGCTACATAAAGGATTGGGCCACCTTGCTGCACTTTATTTACTTTGTTTACTTGTTACTCATTACTATTTATCTTATCACAAAACTATCTATCACCTACAATTTCAGTGCTTGCAGAGAAAACCTTATTGAAAACCGCTTATCATTTCCTTCTGCTCCTCGTTGGGTTCGACACTCTTACTTATGGAAAGGACCACGATAGATCCCCTACACTTGTGGGTCATCAAGACTATTTTCCGGCACCGTTTCTGGGGAGTGTAGCGCTTTTGGTAAGTGGAACTTGGTAAGGAAAATTTTATTTAGTGTGCTGAAATTTTCTGTTACTTGTCACTATGGAAACTAATCCTTTGAGGGGCTTGTTCGGGGTATCTTCACCCCAACGAGAAGAGCAAAGAGTTGCTCCTCAATCAACTGAACCTTATGAAAATATTTATTTTGAGATTCCTTCGGGTATGATAGAGAAACTGATAGCTAATCCATTTACAGGAGACGAAACATTGCATCCCGATTTACACCTTATATTTGTGGATGAAGTTTGTGGATTATTTAAGCTTGCATGTATTCCCGATGATGTTGTCAAAAGGAAGGTCTTCCCTTTATCTTTGAAGGGAGATGCATTGACATGGTATAGGCTATGTGATGATACGAGATCTTGGAATTATAAACGATTGAAGTTGGAATTTCACCAGAATTTCTATCCTATGCATCTTGTTCATCGTGATCGTAATTACATATATAATTTCTGGCCTCGAGAAGGAGAAAGCATCGCTCAAGCTTGGGGGAGGCTTAAGTCAATGTTATATTCATGCTCCAATCATGAGCTCTCCCGGGAAATGATTATTCAAAAAAATTATGCTCGGCTTTCTCTTAATAATCGCAACCTGCTTGATACTTCCTGTGCTGGTTCTTATATGCTAAAGACTATTGATTTCAAATGGGACTTATTGGACAGAATTAAACGCAACTCTGAAGATTGGGGTTCCGATGATGGTAAGGAGTCAGGTATGACACCTAAGTTCGATTGTGTTAAATCTTTTATGGATATCTATGCTTTTCGTGGATTTAGCACTAAGTATGGACTTGAGTCTGAGATAGTAGCTTCTTTCTGTGAATATTTTGCTACTCACGTTGATCTCCCTAAAGAGAAGTGGTTTAAATATAATCCTCCTGTTGAAGTGAAAGTAGTTGCACCTATTACAGTTGAAGAAAAGACTATCACCTATAGTGATCCTATTGTTCCTACTACTTATGTTGAGAAACCCCTATTTCCTGTTAGGATAAAGGATCATGCTAAAACTTCGACTGTTGTTCGTAAGAGTAATACTAGAACTTATAAACCTCCTGAGCAAATCAAGGTTGAACCTAGTATTGCTATGGTTAAAGATCTGTTGGATGATAATTTAGATGGCCATGTTATTTACTTCTTTGATGAAGCTGCTAATATTGCAAAACCAGATGCTAAGGCACATAGACCTGTTGTAGGCATGCCTGTTATTTCTGTTAAAATAGGGGATCATTGTTATCACGGCTTATGTGATATGGGTGCTAGCGCTAGTCCAATACCCTATGATTTATATAAAGAAATTATGCATGACATTGCACCTGTTGAGTTAGAAGATATTGATGTTACTATCAAGCTTGCTAATAGAGATACTATTTCACCAATTGGGATTGTTAGAGATGTTGAAGTCTTGTGTGGGAAGATTAAATACCCTGCTGATTTTCTTGTTCTTACTTCCCCTCAAGATGACTTTTATCCCATTATATTTGGTAGACCCTTCTTGAACACTGTTAAAGCTAAGATTGATTGCAAAAAGGATGTTGTTATGATTGGCTTGGATGATATGACTCATGAGTTTAATTTTGCTAAATTTCGTAGGCAACCCCGTGATAAAGAATTACCTAGTAAAGATGAAATAATTGGTCTTGCTTCCATTGCTGTGCCTCCTACTGATCCGTTAGAACAGTATTTGCTAGACCATGAAAATGATATGTTTATGAAGGAAAGAAGGGAAATAGATGAAGTATTCCTTAAACAGGAACCGATGCTAAAACATAATCTTCCCGTTGAAATTCTTGGGGATCCCCCTCCACCCAAGGGTGATCCCGTGTTTGAACTCAAACCTTTACCTGACAATCTTAAGTATGCTTATCTTGATGAAAATAAAATATATCCTGTTATTATTAGTGCTAACCTTTCAGAGCAAGAAGAAGAAAGATTATTGAAAACTCTGAAGAAGCACTGAGCTGCTATTGGATATACTCTGGATGATCTTAAGGGCGTTAGTCCCACGTTATGCCAACACAAAATTAAATTGGAGGACGATGCCAAACCAGTTAGAGATCCTCAACGACAACTAAATCCCAAGATGAAAGAAGTGGTAAGAAAGGAGATACTAAAGCTCCTTGAGGCAGGTATAATTTATCCCGTTGCTGATAGTGATTGGGTAAGCCCTGTCCATTGTGTTCCTAAAAAGGGAGGTATTACCGTTGTTCCTAATGATAAAGATGAATTGATCCCGCAAAGAATTATTACAGGTTATAGGATGGTAACTGATTTTCATAAATTAAATAAGGCTACTAAGAAAGATCATTACCCGTTACCTTTTATTGATCAAATGCTAGAAAGACTATCCAAACACACACATTTTTGCTTTCTAGATGGTTATTCTAGTTTCTCTCAAATACTTGTGTCAGCGGGAGATCAATCAAAACTTTTTTTACTTGCCCTTTCGGTACCTTTGCTTAGAGACATATGCCTTTTGGTTTATGTAACGCACCTGCTACCTTTCAAATATGCATGATGGCTATATTCTCTGATTTTTGTGAAAAGATTTGTGAGGTATTCATGGATGACTTCTCCGTTTATGGATCCTCCTTTGATAATTGTTTGAGCAACCTTGATCGAGTTTTGCAGAGATGCAAAGACACTAGTCTCGTTCTGAATTGGGAGAAGTGTCACTTTATGGTTAATGAAGGCATTGTCTTGGGGCATAAGATTTCCGAGAGAGGTATTGAAGTTGACAAAGCCAAAGTTGATGCTATTGAAAATATGCCATGTCCCAAGGACATAAAAGGTATAAGAAGTTTCCTTGGTCATGCCTGTTTTTATAGGAGGTTCATTAAGGACTTTTCTAAGATCTCTAGGCCTCTGACTAATTTGTTGCAAAAAGATATTCCTTTTGTCTTTGATGATGATTGTGTAGAAGCATTTGAAATACTTAAGAAAGCTTTGATCACTGCACCTGTTGTTCAGCCACCTGATTGGAATTTACCTTTTGAAATTATGTGTGATGCTAGTGAATATGCTGTAGGTGCTGTTCTAGGGCAAAGAGTTGATAAGAAATTGAACGTTATCCAGTATGCTAGTAAGACTCTTGATACTGCCCAAAGAAATTATGCTACTACTGAAAAAGAATTCTTAGCAGTTGTGTTTGCATGTGATATGTTTAGACCTTATATTGTTGATTCCAAAATTGCTATTCACACTGATCATGCTGCTATTAAATATCTTATGGAAAAGAAAGACGCTAAGTCTAGACTCATTAGATGGGTTCTCCTGCTCCAAGAATTTGATTTGCATATTATTGATAGAAAGGGAGCTGAGAATCCTGTTGCAGACAACTTGTCTAGGTTAGAGAATGTTCTTGATGACCCACTGCCTATTGATGATAGCTTTCCCGATGAACAATTAGCGGTCATTAACGCTTCTCGTACTGCTCCTTGGTATGCTGATTATGCTAATTATATTGTTGCTAAATTTATACCACCTAGCTTCACATACCAGCAAAAGAAAAAGTTCTTTTATGATTTAAGACATTACTTTTGGGATGACCCACACTTTTATAAAGAAGGAGTAGATGGTGTTATTAGATGTTGTGTGCCTAAGCATGAACAGGAACAGATCCTACGCAAGTGTCATTCTGAATCCTACGGAGGGCACCATGCTGGAGATAGAACTGCACACAAGGTACTACAGTCTGGTTTTTATTGGCTTACTCTCTTCAAAGATGCTCGTAAGTTTGTCTTATCTTGTGATGAATGTCAAAGAATAGGTAACATTAGTAGACGTCAAGAAATGCCTATGAATTATTCTCTTGTTATTGAACCGTTTGATGTTTGGGGCTTTGATTATATGGGACCTTTTCCTACCTCTAATGGTTATACACATATTTTAGTTGCTGTTGATTACATTACTAAGTGGGTAGAAGCTATTCCAACTAGTAGTGCTGATCATAACACTTCTATTAAAATGCTTAAAGAAGTTATTTTTCCGAGGTTTGGAGTCCCTAGATATCTTATGACTGATGGTGGTTCACATTTTATTCATGGTGCTTTTCGTAAGATGCTTGCTAAGTATGATGTTAATCATAGAATCGTATCTCCTTATCATCCGCAGTCCAGTGGTCAAGTAGAGTTGAGCAATAGAGAGCTCACGTTAATTTTGCAAAAGACTGTTAATAGATCTAGAAAGAATTGGTCCAAAAAAATTGATGATGCATTATGGGCCTATAGAACTGCATACAAAAATCCTATGGGTATGTCTCCATATAAGATGGTTTATGGAAAAGCTTGTCATTTACCTATTGAACTTGAACATAAAACATATTGGGCTATTAAAGAGCTCAATTATGACTTCAAACTTGCCGGTGAGAAGAGGTTGTTTGATATTAGCTCACTTGATGAATGGAGATCCCAAGCTTATGAGAATGCCAAGCTATTCAAAGAAAAAGTCAAGTGCTGGCATGATAAAAGGATACAAAAGCGTGAGTTTAACGTAGGAGATTATGTGTTATTATTCAACTCTCGTTTAAGATTTTTTGCAGGAAAGCTTCTCTCTAAATGGGAAGGTCCCTACATTATCGAGGAGGTCTATCGTTCTGGTGCCATAAAGATCAACAACTTCGAAGGCACAAGTCCGAGGGTGGTAAACGGTCAAAGAATTAAACATTATATTTCAGGTAATCCTATTAATGTTGAAACTAATATTATTGAAACCGTAACCCCGGAGGAATACATAAGGGACACTTTCCAGAATGCTCCAGACTCCGAAAAGGAATAGGTATGTGGTACAGTAAGTAAACCGACTCCAAAACAACTCCAATGGCAATTTTTATCAGTTTTGGATTATTTAAGAATTTTAGGAAGAAAGAAGTAGTCCGAAAGGGACACGAGGCCCCCACGAGAGTGGAGGGCGCGCCCACCCTTACGGGGTGCGCCCCCTGTCTCGTGGCCACCTCATGTGCCTCCCGGACCCTGTTTCCCTGCATGTTACGTATT
The DNA here is from genome assembly GCF_018294505.1 of Triticum aestivum. Lineage (NCBI taxonomy): Eukaryota > Viridiplantae > Streptophyta > Magnoliopsida > Poales > Poaceae > Triticum > Triticum aestivum. The sequence continues at coordinate 655,042,702 of NC_057810.1, forward strand.
TTAGTCGGTAAAAATTCATTATATATACTCCAGAAGGTTTTGACCACTGTATCACGCAAATATCCTCTGTTTTCGTTTCGAGCTGTCTCCTGTTATAGATCAAGAGCAAGATGTCTTCTCAAGAGTCAATCGGGGAGACTCGGGTGTCTCACCCAACACCGGTACCAGGAGCAAATAGTGATGCTTATCACTTTGGACCATCAATGGAGGATGAGATGGAAGCTGATTTGAAAAGGATGGATGCCATGGAGGAAGATCAAGAAGTTACCTCTCGTCTCCAAGCAGAATTCATGACGGGGGAACTACCTAGCTTGACTATCCCAACTTCGGTCATGCCTTCCAACTTTAGATTTCTCTCTTATGAAAATATGAAAAAGTGCTTCACTTGTTCTCTAGAAGCTATGCAGCATCCATGGGTAAAGGGAGCTTTGGCCGTTACAGGAAAGCTCCGTAAAGAAATTATGGGCCTCAAACAACAAGTCAATAAGCTCGAGGAGGAGAACCGTATCCTGAAGGGCATCATCGTCAAGAAGATCATAACACCAACAGTGAAGAAGGAGACATAATCACATGGGTATGGGCACTCCCCTTGGCAACTGCCAAGCTTGGGGGAGGTGCCACGGTATCATATCACCATCACACTCCTATCTTTACCGTTTTATTTAGTTCGATCCTTTTAGTAGTATCTTGATCTAGTAGATTGATGTTTTGAGTTTTGCGTTGTGATCTCTTTTTGTAATCAAGTCTGTGAGCTATCTATAATAAAGATTAGTGTTGAGTCAAGGGCTTTGCTGTGTTGCTATGATCTTGAGAAAGTAGAAAGAATTAAAGAGTTCATACTGATCTTATAGTTAGTGATGACTTCACATATAGAAAGTATGAGGCATAAAAATTGTTGAGAGTTAATAATGTAGTTTTGATCATTGTTGCAATTAATAGGAAGTGATAAGGAAAGAGAGGTTCACATATAAATATACTATCTTGGACATCTTTTATGATTGTGAGCACTCATTAAGTATGACATGCTAAAAGGGTTGACGTTGGACAAGGAAGATAACGTAATGGTTTATGTTTCCTCACATCTCAGTTAAATTATATTGTCATTGACCTTCCAAACATGTTGAGCTTGCATTTCCCCCTATTGCTAGCAAAATTCCTAGCACCAAGTAGAGATACTACTTGTGCTTCCAAATATCCTTAAAACCCACTTTTGCCATGAGAGTCCACTATATCTACCTATGGATTGAGTAAGATCCTTCAAGTAAGTTGTCATCGATGCAAGCAATAAAAAATTGCTCCCTAAATATGCATGACTTATTAGTGCGGAGAAAATAAGCTTTATACAATCTTGTTATGGAAGCAATAAAAGCGACGAACCGCATAATAAAGGTCCATACACAAGTGGAAATATAAAGTGACGTTCTTTCGTACTAAGATTTTGTGTATCCAACCCTAAAAGAGCATGACGACCTCTGCTTCCCTCTGCGAAGGGCTGATCTTTTACTTTATGTTCTTACTTTATGTTCTTACTTTATGTTTTTACTTTTTACTTGAGTCAAGGTGATCTTTACCTTTCCTTTTTTCATTTTATCCTTTGGCAAGCTCCTCGTGTTTGAAAGATCATGATATATATATCCAATTGGATGTTTGTTAGCATGGACTATTATTGTTGACATCACCTAAAGGTGAATACGTTGGGAGGCAACACAATAAACCCTATCTTTCTCAGTGTCCGGGTGAAACTCCATAACCACGAGTATTGCGTGAGTGTTAGCAATTGTAGAAGACTATATGATAGTTGAGTATGTGGACTTGCTGAAAAGCTCTATTGTTGACTCTTTCTGATGTTATGATAAATTGCGATTGTTTCAATGACTGAGATTATAGTTTGTTAGTTCTCAATGAAGTTTTTGAACCATGCTTGATATTGTGAATTGATTGTTACTTGAGCATAAGAAATCATATGATGGAATCTATATATGTTGCTGTTATAAGAATGATCATGATGCCCTCATGTCCGTATTTTATTTTTATCGACACCTCTATCTCTAAACATGTGGGCATATTCTTTGATATCGGCTTCCGCTTGAGGACAAGCGAGGTCTAAGCTTGGGGGAGTTGATACGTCCATTTTGCATCATGCTTTTATATCAATATTTATTGCATTATGGGCTGTTATTACACACTATATCTCAATACTTATGGCTATTCTCTCTTATTTTACAAGGTTTACCATGAACAGGGGGAATGCCGGCAGCGGGAATTCTGGCTGGAAAAGGAGCAAACATTGGAAACCTATTCTGCACTGCTCCAAAAGTCCTGAAACTCCATGAAACATATTTTTGGATTTATTAAGAATTATTGAGCGAAAGAAATACATCAGGGGGCCCACACCTTGGCAAGGAGGGTGGGGGGCGCGCCCCCTATCTCCTGGGCCCCCTGGTGGCTCTCCGGTGTCCATCTTCCGCTATATGAAGGCTTTTACCCTGGAAAAAATCGTGGGCAAGCTTATGGGACGAAACTCCGCCGCCACGAGGCGGAACCTTGGCAGAACCAATCTAGGGCTCTGGCAGAGCTGTTCTGCCGGGGACACTTCCCTCCGGGAGGGGGAAATCATCACCAATGTTATCACCAACGATCTTCTCATCGGGAGGGGGTCAATCACCATCAACATCTTCACCAGCACCATCTCCTCTCAAACCCTAGTTCATCTCTTGTATCCAATCTTGTATCCAAAACCACAAATTGGTACCTATGGGTTGCTAGTAGTGTTGATTACTCCTTGTAGTTGATACTTATTGGTTTGCTTGGTGGAAGATCATATGTTCAGATCCTTAATGCATATTATTATAGCTCTGATTATGAACATGAATATGCTTTGTGATTAGTTACGTTTGTTCCTGAGGACATGGTGAAGTCTTGCTATTAGTAGTCATGTGAATTTGGTATTCGTTCGATATTTTGATGAGATGTATGTTATCTCTCCTCTAGTGGTGTTATGTGAACATCAACTACATGACACTTCACCATTATTTGGGCCTAGAGGAACTCATTGGTAAGTAATAAGTAGAGGATGGGTTGCTAGAGTGACAGAAGCTTAAACCCTACTTTATGTGTTGCTTCGTTAGAGGCTGATTTGGATCCATATGTCTAATGGTGTGGTTAGCTTTACCTTAATACTTCTTTTGTAGTTGCGGATGCTTGCAATAGGGGTTAATCATAAGTGGGATGCTTGTCCAAGTGAGGGCAGTACCCAAGCACCGGTCCACCCACATATCAAACTATCAAAGTACCGAACGCGAATCATATGAACGTGATGAAAACTAGCTTGACGATAATTCCCATGTGTCCTCGGGAGCTCCTTTCTTATTAGTAGAAATTGTCAAGGCTTATCCTTTGCTACATAAAGGATTGGGCCACCTTGATGCACTTTATTTACTTTTTTTACTTGTTACTTGTTACTATTTATCTTATCACAAAACTATCTATCACCTACAATTTCAGTGCTTGCAGAGAAAACCTTACTGAAAACCGCTTATCATTTCCTTCTGCTCCTCGTTGGGTTCGACACTCTTACTTATTGAAAGGATTACGATAGATCCCCTACACTTGTGGGTCATCAACTGTCGACTGTCGTGACCGAACCAGCAGGCAAGGCCGAATTCATCGATAGGCGGGTCTGGCCAGGCTCTTGCACACATGTGGGGGCACGGTGAAGTCCGATGCATGACAGCGGCCCCGGATGCGACTCAATCCATCCCTCATGGACCTCCCAGCCAGGTGCCTGGGTTCGAGCCATATAGGCAGATCGGACGGCACTTGATCCCGTCGCTGACCTATAGTGGTGGCCTCGGGCACGCCCCGAGGTCCACTGGTCATGGACCCTCCAGCTGGGTCGCCCGGGCCGGAGCCGCCCGGGCAGATCAAACGGCTCGTAGCCGCCCCAGGAGGCTCTCGCAGCAAGCCCCTGACAATGGACGGTTGGAGGCTCTCTTCACCTGTGAGGCACCCTGGGAGGCGAGTACACTATCATCCTTTAAATGAGTAACGATTTTCAGTTACTTGTGATGGACTCTTACTTCTATGTGTATATGCACCTCTTAAAATCAAGATGACATTGTTCTTACAAGCTGCAACACTTGCTCAGGGACAAGCAAGATTTAATTTAAGCGGAGTTGATGAGTCCAAATTATGTGATAGTTTTATCCCCCTTTCTGCCCACATGGTAGGTTTTGTAGGTTATATCGCGTTTGTGCACTAATTTTTGTCCATCTTCCCCATGATGTTATTTTGGGAAGTCTTTGGAGTTTTAGGAAGGAACACCAAGAAAAGGTGATAAAGTCATGTCAATCAACGTGATAACTAATTATAATAAAAGAATGAAGACATTTGGGAGAAGTTGGGGGATTCGTAGGGCAGCCGGAGCACTCGACGACTGGTCGTACGAGCCGTTGCTACCACCTTCTGGTCGACTAATTCCCCCTCGTGCAAACGGATCTGGGATGATATTAGACACTTGGAAACTCCAGAAACTTATCCATGACATAGAACCCTAGTTTCTGTAAGGCATTCGAAGGGGGAATTAGCAAGGAGGAGCTCGCCATCATCACCACCTCAAGCAAGAGGATGTCGACATCAACCATTTTCATCAGCCATGTTAACCATCACCCATCTCCATCTCGTTGTAATACCAAACCCTTGTGGATCACTATGTGTATTGCTCGTTTGTTCCATTCATGTTCACCACCACTATTTCATATGATGTTTGTCATATCCATGTTTGAGTAGATAGTTTTTGGGGATATGGATGAACCTTGGTATGTATAGGAGCTAAAACATTAACAAGGACATGAGATTCTCTGTTGTATGTTTGGTTTAATAGCCTTCATGAATGTTGTGAAGGGGTCCCTCTCAACATTTCCGATGTAATGCCACAAAGCATATTACTGTCATTGTAAACGTTAAGATGCTGAGGTATTTCCAGGTGAAGTAAAATCCTCAACACCGTGTAGGGGAATAATAGAGAAACCTTGGCGAGGCCGCGTCCACGGGAAAACCCTTAATTACCATAGTGAGAACCGACATGGGGAAACTACAGTAGTGGTGTGCGTGGTACAAAATTCTACCTCAAGTATAACATATTTTGTACCCGAATCCGCCCAATCACAAACATCAAAGTGGATCAAGTATCCAGCTAGAACTATGTTGCGGCATATGTTGTGATAGACATATACCAATACGAATTTAAGATTCCCTAAGAACGCTTTAATCCGCTGCTAGTTTCAATGCTTTACTCATTCTGATGCACTCATTTAATTATTTTGTGTTATTTACATTTTGTCTGCACTCTACTCAAAATCATTCTACACTTCCACCCTGATTTTTCTTTGAGTTTACAATTAATTGGCAGGTTCGTAAGTCTTTATAAGGGACAAAGTCTAATTCTTATGCTCCCTGTGGGATCGACACTCTTAATTCGAAAATGTTACAACTAAATCCTAAGCACTTACGGGCCATCAACCGCATGACCCTAAAGAATTCTTCATGTTTGAAGCTTCGAGTGGTATGAATTGTCCCTAAAACTATGAACTCTTCATCATTTGCCAACTTCTCCAGATGTTCCTCCAGAATCACATATTTCTCCTCATCCTCCCTAAGTTTCAGATGTCAGAGGTTTTCATTGAGATCTCCCATTTATGGAGCGCTCCCTCCATCCTCCGGCTCATGCTTCTAAACACCTTTGCGCATGTGTAGCTATCCCTAGCCGACGCTTCTCCCTCATTATATCTTTGTTGTTTTCTTCCATCACCATCTAACCTGGATGCCCAAAGTTCTCTCCCTCCCTCCATGATGCACCTTCCAAACCAGGACACTGATGCCTCAATTAGCACTCCCTCGTGTCCTTTAACACTAAAATTCTCTCGAGATTGGAATCAGAGAGATCTTGAATTGAGTGAGAACTCTTGCAACACATGAAGTTTTATCAGTTATAGTGTTGATGAGTACATGATAGTTGGAATTTGTGAATTTTTTGGTTGGTGAGTAGATGGGTACTTATATATTGTTGGTATATAGCTGCAGGCAACAAAGGTGACCGCATAAAATATTGCATACTAGGGGCGTTTATATCTCAAAACATACGTTAATATTTTCTCAAACGTGTATCATTGCTATAACATGGTAAAGGTCCATGCTATTTACCAACACGAGAAATATATCTACGTTTATGAAATTATATAATAATGAAAATGTATCTCATACTAATGTGCAAGACCAAGCTAATCTTGTAAGAAAAGGTATATTCCTCATGTACCAATAAGTTCAGTTATCGGCGCTTCGTATCAAGTATCAACTCTCCATATGCTTCCGCGTAACCATCCCATGCATGTTTCCTTTTCTCACGCAAATAATATTCCTAAAGTATGACTTGTTGCTCGTTATGGATTTGGTGTATTTATGTGTGATACTTTATATTATTATATTTTGTCAAAATTTGTCAATGAATTTAGAGTAAAGAGATTCAGGTTAGCAATCAAAGGAAGTTATACTTTCATAATATTTCAGCAAAGACCTAGAACCACCTACATCTTTCCCTTTGATCTTATATCCTTCTTACTGGATAGTAACCCTAGATCACACTACATACAACACTTCACATCATCTATTCGACATTTACAAAAAGGGCCAATATTTTATTACCACCACGCCACACTTCTTTCTTCTTGAGAAGGAGATGTCCTTCAACGGTCATCGGAGCGGCACCAATGACCGCAAGGAGATGATATCTACCAAGGGCCATCTTAGGATCCTGAGAGCATGAGGCAACCTCCCACATGAATAGAATGTCGACCGCTATTGCAGTTCCAAGCCACGTTTCTATGAAGCATGCTAGTTCAATGACTAACACACACCGAGCATAGATTCTATCTCTAGCTGGTCATCTTAGTGATCTTACTTAATGCACATGCATGAGTCGATGCAATCTTAAATCCCGATGCTTCCAAGTCCTAGGATGTGTATGGGTTTCGAGGACATTGCAAAAGCGGTGTAAAAAGTTGTATATATTACATGTGCTAGCAACCACTACGCTCTAATCCTTGATGGGCATGTAGCAAAGAATGATTTATTTGTGAATAATAATCATGACCCTTCTCTCTTCTCGAGTTAAAATAGGACTCGTATTTTCTCACCCTTAAATAAAAGTACTATTACATTACCTTTGATATGACATAACACAACAACCGTGTTGCTTCCAAGCATCTCAATCACATAAGGAGCACATGGGCATCCATGTACTATCCTGGCAACTCTCTCAAGTCAGTTTTAAGAAAAATTGGTTGTTTCGATGACCATAAAGCAACTTATAAAACCTTCCCTGCGGGCAATGAAATTTGAATTCACAGGCCCTCTACCTGTTCCTTAGATTTTTTAGAATTACAGGGTGCAAACCACCCCAACCCCATCTATCCATGGAAGAATGGGGGCAATGGCCTGCCTTATGGGTCCAAGTCCAGATATCTAAAGAGAAAAACAAACAATATACAAAAACTGAAGAACATCTAAAAATTTGAATTATTCTCGTAGCAGGTTAGTGTACTACTTGGGTATTTCTTCTAGGAGCTCCGAGGAAGAATCCACCTTGTGGTTAGAAGAGCATAACATTTGCCCCTACGACCATTGTGCCACCCAGATAAAAACTTGTGCAACTAATGTGTGATGTATGCTTGAGAATAGTTTGTCAACCTTCCCTGGATTCTTGCCAGTTAGTTGAGACCTGCCCTTGAGGAGACACCACAAAACAAGTCCCTTTCTTCCCATTTGTTTTGGTGGTCACATGGGTTCTTCTCGAGGAACACTAAAGTAAACGAGTGGTCCTCATATCATGACATCAACAACATACAACACTAGTGAGAATGTGAAAAGATTATACTAAAAAACTGCACAAGATACTCATTGCGGGTGCATAAGCTAGTAAGACTCAAACCGGTTGCACGCTAGGCCAGTTCACCAAATTATTTGCATATTTAGAGCCTCCATGTTAATCCTAGAGAAAACATGCAATTGATCGTTTGATCTACATGTTAGCTTCTTGTAACCGTTGGATGAATACAATGTTTCCCCCTTGGCTCCTTGCTCCCTCGCAGCCAAACTCTCTTGTAAAAAGTATCTACCCCTAGCCCCCACACAAAAATTCCTTATTTAACCACCTAACAGTACGGCGACGTTGGTGCATTGTCAATCAATTCTACTGCAACTCTTTGCACATCACTGTGTCTCCTCTCCAACTGTTCTCAACTTCAACCTCCCATACACATTGGACTTTATTCAAGAGAGTATTTCTAGCTCTCGAGCTCTCACTAATTTCATTTCTTAGCAAACTTTGAACCTCTTTAACTTCTAACTCATAACCACGTTGCAATTCAGCATATATTTTTGGTCCACGGATATTATTTTTGAATAAATCCCAAGGTCACCCTGTATCATGATAATCGGAGGACACCTCTCCCACAAAAGAGTCTGAACTTGCTACACACTGTGTCACGTCACTCTCAAGTATACTAATTTGATCACCAACACATACTTGCTGAAAGTCCATCTCTAGCTAACCATCGCATTGATGCTACATTGCGTACAAATCCAAGTCAATTCAGCCATCAATGTAGTTGTAAATCGCTTGATACTTGCATGTAGTTGTAAATCGCCTAATGCTTGCAAGTCATAGGATGCCAACGACACTAAAAAATAATTCCAAACAAGTGTAGAACTTATATACATTAAGGATACTAGCAATCATTGAACTCTAATACTTGCTCGATGCAAGTGTGAAGAATGACCTTTTCTTTAAATACTTATCATGTTATATCTCCCTTCTCTTCTTGTAACATAAGCACTATTTTCTCACCCTTAAACAAGGGTACTACCACATTAACTCTGGTGTGATGTGATGCAACAAGCATGCCGCTTCTATTTATTTTAATCATGTTGGTTCTATGCATCTAATCCTGCCATAAACATCACATGGACATCCATGTAATATCTTGACTCTTGATAGCTCACTGATGACCATTTTAAGTTTCTTTAGATTATTACATTTTAGATTCCTTTTAATTTGAATTTCTTCACGCGTCATATTTAAGATAACCTTTGCATTCATTGTTGGTTTCCTAACAAAATCTCAGAACTCGTGAGGATAGAAGTAGAAAGAGACATGGGGCAAGTTGATAGATCGCCGCATTTGGCCCGTGCTAAACAAAAAAAACTTGTACATATTTTGCACTAAGATTGCGTGGAGATTCCCGTATGAATCCTAATAGGGTGGACGTTGTTGAAGATGTTCGAGCACAGTTACATGGTAAATTATGTTGAACATGATCGGTCCAAAGCACACAAATGTGTTCGTTCATTGGTTTGGTGTTTCTTGCATCTCTACTCTCACACAACACAGACCAGCAAACACAAGATACAAACAAAGATATGATCGGTAGTTCCATTTGTGCTCCATATTTACATTCCAAAACAACATTCACAAAATATAACTACAACTACCACACTTATTTTCTGTCCGACTCATGAGCAGAGCATGTGAACACACGAGACATCCCCTTTGAGGGAGTCCTGGATAAGGGGGTATCCGGATAGCCGGACTATATACTTTGGCCAGACTGTTGGACTATGAAGATACAAGATAGAAGACTTCGTCCCGTGTCCGGATGGGACTCTCCTTGGCGTGGAAGGAAAGCTTGGCGATTCAGATGTAGATCTCCTCTCTGTAAACCGACTCTGTGTAACCCTAGCCCCCTCCGGTGTCTATATAAACCGGAGGGTTTAGTCCATACAACAACAACAATCATACCATAGGCTAGCTTTTAGGGTTTAGCCTCTCTGATCTCGTGGTAGATCAACTCTTGTAATACTCATATCATCAAGATCAATCAAGCAGGAAGTAGGGTATTACCTCCATTGAGAGGGCCCGAACTTGGGTAAACATCGTGTCCCCAGTCTCCTGTTGCCATTAGCCTTAGACGCACAGTTCGGGACCCCCTACCCGAGATCCACCGGTTTTGACACCGATATTGGTGCTTTCATTGAGAGTTCCTCTGTTTCGTCGCTGCAAGGCTAGATGGCTTCTCCAACCTTCAACCACGTTGTCCTGGGTGAGACTTTTCTCCCTGGACAGATCTTCGTGTTCGGTGGCTTCGCACTGCGGGCCAACTCGCTTGGCCATCTGGAGCAGATCGATAGCTATGCCCCTGGGCATCAGGTCCGGTTTGGAAACCTAAACTACACTGCCGACATCCGTGGAGACTTGATCTTCGAAGGATTTGGGCCCGTGCCAGGAGCGCCGAACAATCACGACGAGCATGACCTAGATCTACAGTCTGAAAATATTCGGAACATCGCACCTGCTACAGCTCTGGACTTCGTTCCAGAGCAGGTCGTGCCTTTCGAGGACGGGTGGATGGACCCCGCCCCGAAGACCGCATGCTCATCAGTGTTGGAGCCGAACACAGACTCCTCTCCTCAGGAAATCTGTACCTTCGGACCCCCGGACTCATCTCCGGTAGTGTGTTCCGGACCGCGCGCATCCGTGCCCATCGAATCTAATTGGGCTCCAGTCATGGAGTTCACCGCCACGGATATGTTTCAGCACTCACCCTTCGGAGATGTGCTAAATTCATTAAGGTCTCTCTCCTTGTCAGGAGACTCCTGGCCGAACTATGTCCAGCTCGAGTGGGAAGCTGGCAACGAAGAAATTCGTTACCCACCCACCACCCACTTAATAGCCACGGTCGATGACTTAACCGACGTGCTTAACTTCGACTCCAAAGACATTGACGGTATAGACGATGATGCGGGAGAAGAACAGGAACCACCGCCCACAGGGCGCTGGACTGCCACCTCTTCATATGATATATATATATATATATATATATATATATATATATATATATATATATATGGTGGATACTCCCAAAGAAACCAATGGTGATGAGGCAACGGGAGATAAACCCTTGGGGAAGAAAGCAAAACATGGGCGTCATCGACGCCGCTCCAAGCCTCGCCACAACAATACCGGCACTGGAGAAGAAAATCCAGATGGTGCCGAAGAGGAATACGATCTTGATCAACCCACCTTCGAGCAAGCCGAACAGGAACACGGGCAGGCTAGCCCAGACGAACAGGCGACGGACGGGTACTTGGAGGACGATAACTATATGCCTCCCTCCGAAGACGACTTGAGCCTCGGTGATGATGAATTCGGCGTACCAGAGGATCCCATAGAGCAGGAGCGCTTCAAGCGCAGGCTTATAGCCACTGCAAGAAGCCTGAAAAAGAAGCAGCAGTAGCTCCAAGCTGACCAAGATCTGCTCGCAGATAGATGGACCGAGGTCCTGGCGGCCGAGGAATACAGACTCAAACCCCCGAGCAGGGGATACCGAAAACACAAACCGCTAGAAGAAGAGGTCGAAGAGCCTGAACTTCTAGCACAAGACGAGGCTGACCGGCCACCACGTGGACGGGATAAAATGGCATATCAGGCCGGACACCAGCCCGCACACCCACGCCGGTTCACTACATCCCGGGGCAATACGCAGGACATGCGGGACATATTGGAAAACAACGCAGGACAACCAAGATCGATCTACAGATCACGAGGGCGTGCCACAACTCATGACACCGATCGTCACGCCGGATACAATACTGATAAATCCGGCTGGGCCGGACATTACCGACCAGACCTAATCGGACTACGCCGCGACATAGCCCGGCACAGAGGCGCCGCACACCCCCTCTGCTTCATTGATGAAGTAATGGAACATGAATTCCCAGAAGGGTTTAAACCCATCAACATCGAGTCATACGATGGCACAACAGACCCCGCGGTGTGGATCGAGGATTTTCTTCTCCACATTCACATGGCCCGCGGTGATGACCTACATGCCATAAGGTATCTCCCACTCAAGCTTAAAGGGCCAGCCAGACACTGGTTGAATAGCCTGCCAGCTAACTCCATTGGCAGTTGGGAAAATCTTGAGGACGCATTCCTCAATAACTTCCAAGGCACCTATGTGCGACCACCGGATGCTGATGACTTAAGTCACATTACCCAACAGTCCGGAGAGTCAGCCAGGAAATTCTGGACTCGGTTCCTAACTAAAAAGAACCAAATTGTTGACTGTCTGGACGCCGAGGCCCTAGCGGCCTTTAAGCATAATATCCGTGACGAATGGCTTGCCCGACACCTCGGCCAAGAAAAACCGAAGACCATGGCGGTACTCATGACACTAATGACCCGCTTTTGCGCGGGTGAGGACAGTTGGTTGGCTCGCAGCAACACCGCGCCAGGAAACCCTGGCACTTCCGATATCCGTGACAGTAACGGAAAGCAACGGCGCAACAGACACAAGTGTTGAAACAATGGCGACAATATGAAGGATACGATAGTCAATGCCGGATTCAGCAACTCCAAATCCGGTCAGCGGAAGAAGCCGTTCAAAAGAAACAATCCGGGATCGTCCAGTCTGGACCGCATACTCGACCGCTCGTGCCAGATTCATGACACCCCCGATAAACCAGCCAATCACACTAACATAGATTGCTGGGTGTTCAAACAGGCCGGCAAGATAAATGCCGAGAACAAGGACAAGGGGCTGCACAACAATGTTTACAAGGAGCCCCGGCGTCCGAACACTGGAGCAAAGAAGAAATCCCCCCCCCCCCTGAGGGAGTCCCGGATTAGGGGGTGTCCGGATAGCCGAACTACCATCATCGGCCGGACTCCAAGACTATGAAGATACAAGATTAAAGACTTCGTCCCGTGTCCGGATGGGACTTTCCTTGGCGTGGAAGGCAAGCTTGGTGATACGGATATGTAGATCTCCTACCATTGTAACCGACTCTGTGTAACCCTAGCCCTCTCCGGTGTCTATATAAACCAGATGGCTTTAGTCCATAGGACGAACAACAATCATACCATAGGCTAGCTTCTAGGGTTTAGCCTCCTTGATCTCATGGTAGATCTACTCTTTTAACCCACATCATCAATATTAATCAAGCAGGATGTAGGGTTTTACCTGTTGGGGAACGTAGCAGAAATTCAAAATTTTCCTACGTGTCACCAAGATCTATCTATGGAGAAACCAGCAACGAGGGGAAGGAGAGTGCATCTACATACCCTTGTAGATTTCTAAGCGGAAGCGTTCAAGAGAACGGGGTTGAAGGAGTCGTACTCGTCGTGATCCAGATCACCGGAGATCCTAGTGCCGAACGGACGGCACCTCCGCGTTCAACACACTTACAGCCCGGTGACGTCTCCCATGCCTTGATCCAGCAAGGAGAGAGGGAGAGGTTGAGGAAGACTCCATCCAGTAGCAGCACAACGGCGTGGTGGTGATGGAGGAGCGTGGCAATCCTGCAGGGCTTCGCCAAGCACCGCGGGAGAGGAGAAGGGAGAGGTATAGGGCTGCGCCTGGGAGAGGTCAAACTCTTATGTTGGCAGCCTCAAAACCCCTCAAGTATATATAGGGGGAGAGGGGGGCTGCGCCTCCACCTAGGGTTCCACCCTAGGGGCGGCGGCCAGCCCAGATCCCATTTGAGGGGGCGGCCAAGGGGGGGGGGGAAGAGGGGAAACTTGCCCCCCAAGTTAGGTGGGTGCGCCCCCTCCCCCAACCCTAGGCGCCTTGGGCCCTTGTGGGGGGGCGCACCAGCCCACCTGGGGATGGTCCCCACCCACACTTGGCCCATGCAGCCCTCCGGGGCCGGTGGCCCCACTTGGTGGATCCCCGGGACCCTCCCGGTGGTCCCGGTACGTTACCGGAAAAACCCGAAACTTTTCCGGTGACCAAAACAGGACTTCCCACATATAAATCTTTACCTCCGGACCATTCAGGAACTCCTCGTGACGTCCGGGATCTCATCCGGGACTCCTAACAACATTCGGTAACCACATACAAACTTCCTTTATAACCCTAGCGTCATCGAACCTTAAGTGTGTAGACCCTACGGGTTCGGGAATCATGCAGACATGACCGAGATGTTCTCCGGTCAATAACCAACAGCGGGATCTGGATACCCATGTTGGCTCCCACATGTTCCACGATGATCTCATCGGATGAACCACGATGTCAAGGACTCAATCAATCCTGTATACAATTCCCTTTGTCTAGCGGTATAGTACTTGCCCGAGATTGGATCGTCGGTATGCCGATACCTAGTTCAATCTCGTTACCGGCAAGTCTCTTTACTCGTTCCGTAGCACATCATCCCGTGATCAACCCCTTGGTCACATTGAGCACATTATGATGATGTCCTACCGAGTGGGCCCAGAGATACCTCTCCGTTTACACGGAGTGACAAATCCCAGTCTCGATTCGTGCCAACCCAACAGACACTTTCGGAGATACCTGTAGTGTACCTTTATAGCCACCCAGTTACGTTGTGACGTTTGGTACACCCAAAGCATTCTTACGGTATCCGGGAGTTGCACAATCTCATGGTCTAAGGAAATGATACTTGACATTAGAAAAGCTTTAGCATATGAACTACGATCTTTGTGCTAGGCTTAGGATTGGGTCTTGTCCATCACATCATTCTCCTAATGATGTGATCCCGTTATCAACGACATCCAATGTCCATGGTCAGGAAACTGTAACCATCTATTGATCAATGAGCTAGTCAATTAGAGGCTTACTAGGGACATGGTGTTGTCTATGTACCCACACATGTATCTGAGTTTCCTATCAATACAATTATAGCATGGATAATAAACGATTATCATGAACAAGGGAATATAATAATAACTTAATTTATTATTGCCTCTAGGGCATATTTCCAACATTACCTCCATCAAGAGGGCCCGAACCTGGGTAAAAACATCTTGTCCCTTGTCTCCTATTACCATCCGCCTAGACGCACAGTTCGGGACCCCCTACCCGAGATCTACCGGTTTTGACACCGACATTGGTGCTTTCATTGAGAGTTCCTCTGTGTCGTCACTGATAGGCTCGATGGCTTCTTCGATCATCATCAACGATGCAGTCCAAGGTGAGACCTTCCTCCCCGGACAGATCTTCATATTCGGCGGCTTTGCACTGTAGGCCAATTCGCTTGGCCATCTAGAGCAGATCGAAAGTTATGCCCCGGGCTGTCAGGTCAGATTTGGAAGTTTGGACTTCACGGCTGACATCCGCGGGGACTTGATCTTTGACGGATTCAAGCCACAGCCGAGCGTGCCGCACTGTCATGTCGGGCATGATTTAGCTCTGCCACCGGACAGTACCCTGGAGGCCGCACTCGAAACCACTCCGATCGTCAATTCGGAGCCAGTTCCGCAGATCGAGGATGGATGCCTAGACACCGCCTCGGGGGCTGCAACCTCTACGGCGATAGAGCCGAACACTGACTTCGTCCCTCGTAAAGCTCGTGACTCCAAGGTGCCGGACTCCTCGCCGGACTCCAAACCTCCCGCGCCCGCCCCGATTGAATCCGACTGGGCGCTGATCATGGAGTTCACCGCAGCGGACGTCTCTCAACACTCACCTTTCGGCGACATCTTGAGTTCGCTAAAATACCTCTCGTTATCAGGAGAGACCTGGCCAGATTGTGGTCAGGACGGCTGGGATGCGGACGACGAAGAAATTCAAGGCCCACCCACCACCCACTTGGTAGCCGCTGTCGACAATTTAACTGACAGGCTAGACTACGACTCCGAGGACATCAACGGTATGGACGACGATGCCGGGGACGACCAAGAACCAGCGCCTAACGGGCGCAGGAAAGCCACCCCATCCCACAACGTATGCATGGTGGACACACCAAAAGGAAGCGACAATAAGGAAAAACGGGACGTGGCGAAGGACAACTCCCCCAACAGACAAACAAAGCGGCGACGCAAGCGCCGCCCGAAGACCGGCATCGACAAAAACGGTACCCATATGGACCCGGCCCTAGAGCAGGGCGAAGCAGTGGACGACGCACACGTCAACAAGCAGCCAGCCGGACATGAACCAGACAAGCAACCCATCCCCGGCGAAGATGATCTCACATCACCAGAACATATGAATCTCCATAACAGGCTCGTCGCCACTGCAAGAAGTTTGAAGAAGCAAAAGCGGAAGCTTAAAACAGCAGAAGACACACTCAGAATGAGATGGAGCAAAGTACTCAACACCGCAGATAAATATGGCACTAGTCACCAGACAAAGAGCTACCCGAAGCGCAAGCTGTTGCCCGAATTTGACGAGGAGGCCTTCGAGCCCCCGCAATCAAAAAAGAAAGGGGCCGCCTGGATGGATAGACGACCAGATGACAAGCCAAGAGCAACACGGGGCGCCACACACAAGCCGGCACATGATCAGCATAAAGATCTTCAGAAAAAGGATAACCCGGCCAGGTCTATCTATGGGCCAAAAAAGAAGACTCCAGGAAGTAACACAACCAGCCGAGCATTTGAAGACAACGGCACACCCAAATACAGGGGCGCCGCACACCCACTATGTTTTACCGACGAGGTACTGGATCATGGATTTCTAGCGGGATTTAAACCCATAAACATAGAGGCATACGACGGAACAACAAACCCCGGAGTCTAGATTGAGGATTATATCCTACACATACACATGGCAAGAGGAGACGATCTCCATGCCATAAAATACCTTGCCCTCAAGCTCAAAGGGCCGACACGGCATTGGCTTAAAAGCCTCCCAGAAAATACGATTGGGAGTTGGGAAGAGCTTGAGGATGCGTTTCGAGCAAATTTTCAGGGGACTTATGTCCGGCCTCCGGATGCAGATGATTTAAGTCACATAACTCAACAGCCCGGAGAATCAGCACGCAAATTCTGGAACAGGTTCCTCACTAAAAAGAACCAAATAGTCGACTGTCCGGACGCTGAAGCCTTAGCAGCCTTCAAACACAACGTCCGAGACGAATGGCTCGCCAGACACCTCGGCCAGGAAAAACCAAGAACAATGGCCGCACTAACAAGTCTCATGACCCGCTTTTGCGCAGGGGAAGACAGCTGGTTGGCTAGATGCAGCACCAGCGACCCGAGTACATCCGAAATCAGGGATGGAAATGGGAAATCACGACGCAAAAAAGATCAGCGCCGGAATAAGGAGAATGGCCCAAATAGTACGGCGGTCAATGCCGGATTCAAAAGCTCTCGGCCGAACAACAAAACACTGCCCTTAAAGGATAACAGTGACGAGCTATCCAACCTCAACAAGATCCTGGATAGACTGTGTCAAATACACGGTACCTCCGGGAAGCCTGCAAACCATACCCACAGAGATTTTTGGGTCTTCAAGCTGTCCGGCCGACTTAACGCCGAACACAAAGGGCTCGACACACCAAGTGAAAGTGACGAAACCCAAAAGCAGCGCTCCGGAAACCAAAAGACTTTCCCATTAGAAGTCAAAACAGTGAACTCACTTCACGTGATAACACGCAGCGCGGCCCCTGCTATACCAGGACACCGTCCGCAGACTGGGGATAGAACCCACCAAAATTTGCTATAGCAAGCACTTCGTTGAAAGGAGTGACGCCTGGCCTTTTCAGCCAATTTTACAGGCTCTGTACCACTAGAGGTCGTGTTCGGTTCATCCGACAACCTCCGTCGCGAAAATCTCACCCTCCATCGCCCCATTTAGCAGTAGCCCTTAAGCACTACTGGGGCGTGCAACTTTCGCCCGCTTTAATGCAATACCACATTACGCGTCTCTTATGCTTAAAAATGCCCAGTCCACGTGGCATATTCTTAAAACTCCAGGTGTCTCTCGACCACGAAGAATGTGCGGCTGCCTAGACAGCCACACATTATTCCAACCTTCAGGTCAAAGCCCCTAAAAACAGGTCGTTTAGACCTCGGACATGGTTAGACGAGTCCGGCGTAACTTAACAAGGGGCTTCCCAACCGCATACCCCTTTTTTTAGGGGGCCGCGCGCATAAATGATGAAAGCTAATAAAGCTCAACTTTCTTCATCTTTCAAATTATACTTTATTTTGATACACTTTTTGCACAATATTTCTTAGAAACTAAGTCCTTCTCTTTTACAGATGAAGCATGTGCTACACCCGTCCAGGATACAGCACAACAGAGACACAGGCGCAGACGTGCAGTAGGGACCCGTTGCAAGGATTCTTTTCAGATTAAGACCCTGCGTAAACCTTTCTCACTGTCTCTTGTTGATACACATCCCCTGGTTTCCTACCAGAGCCGAGGAGGAGGCTGGCGTTTTGGCATCGGCCGCGTCAGAAGTTCACGCCTGTACCTGGACACTAGGGGCTTAGGGCTTTATTCTGCCCGATATCATAAAGACCGAACACCTCAGGGAGTGTTCGGCGTCTCGAGTTAGGCCTTATATGCATCAGCTCCGAATCATGTCTTTGGTCAAATGTTGGGTTTGCCCGGCTCCTGTGTTTTGCTGCCTTACGTTCCGTATCATCGGCTAACGCGGCACCAGGAGAACTACTGCGATTGTGCCCCGGTTCGGCCGGGAGAGCACCTCAGTAGAGAAAGCCGAAAACTGACTGTCATGATATAGCAAGAGAATGGTCAACCACTCGATCGACCATTGGAATGTTTAGAATTCCTCCGCTTTGACGTAGGACCGCTTCCCGGTCAGGCACATACGCGCCCCAAGTTCGGAGAAGCGCGGTGCCATCAGGGGCTATATAGTAGCCCCACATTCGAGCTCCTATGGCTAAGTGAAAGTGATAAAGCATTATAGTCCGGTTGCCTAGTTTGCTATGCTATCACCTCCTTAAAAGGACCAAGACGTTGGATTAAGTGTGAAAAAGCGTTTTTCTTTTTGCAAACACCCCCGCACCATGTGCGTGGGGGCTGAAGCCAAAGACTGCCATCTTTCAGATTATACATACATATACGGCCGCACAGGAGATAGTTCAATACTTGAACACACAAGTATAAAAAGTCATTGCATTATAAACATGATCTTAGAAATCATACATGTCATTCAAACATAACATCTTTCGAGCACTGCGACTCTATTATACGAGCGCCCTGCAGGACTTCCTCAAAGTAATGCTCGGTGGGGAATCGGCTTTTGTCCGAACCCCGGGATGCAACAGCGGTGGCATCCATCTCCGCCCAGTATGTTTTACCACGGGCGAGAGCCATCCGCGCACCTTCTATGCATGCCGACCGCTTCATCGCCTTAATATGCGGCACTGCCCCAAGGAATTGCTGCAACAAGCCAAAATAACTCTTCGGCTTGGGCCTTTTCGGCCACAGATGAGTTACCACATCCGTCATGGCCAGTCCGGACAATCTATTCAGCTCAGCCCACTCAACCAGCCGATCACTCAACGGAAGTGGACGCTCCGGACTATGGAATTGAGACCAGAAAAGCTCTTCCATTTCATGATCCTCCTGGCTTCGAAAGTGCACGACTGCGTCAGCCGCACTCGCCGCCAAGTCCAGATAAGGATCCTCCGCACCGTACAATCGGCCTAGCTGAGCATACTTCGGATCCGTGAACTTCCTACGCAGCATAAAGGGCTTTCCAGCCACAATGTCTCCGACCTGACGCAGTTCCTCCTTCATAGCCCGCATCGCACTACGGGCATCCTTGGCCTCGGCATCGGCCTTCTTCAGGTCCTCTTGCTCCGCTCGGCGTTCTCCTTCAAGAACTTCCAGGCGGTCGGTAGCAACTCTTAATTTCATGGCCATTCCAGCCATCTCCTCCCTGCTTCGGCAGTGAGCAGCCTTCTCGGCTTCTAGCCCTTCCGCTGCCTTCAAGGCAGCCGCCTCGCTTTTTCTGGCTTGCTCCTTGGCCCGAGCAAGTTCTGCTCGAAGGTCCTCCACAGCAGCAGCACCATCTGCATCTAAGCATACAATTTGTAAAGAGTGGGCGTCAGCTCCCTTACTAACCAACCGCGGGGCAACCACATACCTTGTGACTCATCAAGTCGTCTATTAACCAGCGAGATGTCCGCATCTGCAGCGTCGAGTTGCTTCTTCAGCTCGGCAAATTCATCAGTCCGGCTGGCCACCGAACGTTCCGCCACCTGCATGGGAAAGGCGACAGTTAATAACCGAGATTACGATCCTAGGCACGCTGTCGTTTTCGACAGCATACCAAGTCTCGGGGGCTACTATCTATACAGGGCGCACTTCATGTGCAAAACTGTCAACAGGTATGTCATTTTTTTTGCGTACCTCAAATCCCGTCAGTAAACTTCTGACAGCCTCATACAACCCGATTTCGGTGGACGAGATCCTATCAATCACATCACCCATTAATGTGCGGTGATCTTCTGAGATGGACGCCCTCTTAAGCAAATCCTGCAGCTCCACCGGCCGTACTCCAATGGGCGCCGAACTCTCCGGTCCCGCCGGATTCGGGGAGACCCTCCGCGACGACACCTCAGGGTCGTCCGCCCCGCACGACGGGGCGGCAGATGAAGGCGTTTTGCTTTCCATCATCTCCGGATGAAGGTCTTCGGAAGATGAGCTGTGTTGAGATGGGCTGGGATCCGAACTACAAGGTAAAAACTTCGTTACCTTTAGACATTAAGCAGGGGTGTCTGATAATTATAAAATCCCCCTTTTCACTTACGGCTCGTTAGAGGGCTGATTCCTCCGAGGAGACAGTACGGCCGGGGCGCTTTCTGGCGCAGGACCTTCCGGTACAGATTTCTTTCCCCGCTTTGAGGCCTTGGCCTCCGGGTCTTCGGAAGCGTTCCTCTTCTCCCCCTGGAAGGAGGGACTCTCGGTTCCTCCCTTACTAAACGCCTCCTTGGCAGAGGTGACAGTTTCCCCGTGCCCCCCTTCGCCCTCATTCGAAGGTGCAACCTCCAACATTTTGATTAACACGGGATCCTGCGTGGTCTCAGGGAGGGGGGCCGGACACCGTATCAGTTTTGCTTGCGCTATCCACTCCTGTCCAGGGATAGCTGGTTAAAAGGCAAGCTCACGATAAATAAATGGATGGTGTGTCCGGACACAGGGCTACTTACTTGAGTATCCGGGCGATTGCAGCTTAGGCCAGCGTCCTCGGTCAATTCCGGATGCGTCTCTTGCGATCCGAAGAACAGTTTATACATCTCCATGGGAGTCAAACCCATGAAGTGTTGAAGAGCTCGCGGCCCCTCCGGATTAAATTCCCACAGCGGAGGGGGCGACGTTTGCAGGGCAGTAGGCGCCGGATCAACATGACCTGCACCACTGCGACCAGATTGATCTCCCTTTCTTGGAGGCCTCGAATCCGGTCCTGCAACAGGGGGACGTCTTTGGGCGGCCCCCAGTCACGCCCCTTGTTGACCCATGACGTCAGCTGCTGTGGAGGGCCCGAGCGAAAGACGGGCGGCGGCTTCTGCCTGCTGCCCCGGGGAGCGGTGATATAAAACCACTCCTGTTGCCACAAGCCGAGCTCCTCTTGGAAAGAGCCCTTGGGCCATGGAGCTTCGGCCCTCTTGCTTATAACCGCCCCGCCGCACTCTGCCTGACGCCCCTCAATCATCTTCGGCTCCACGTTGAAGGTTTTGAGCCATAAGCCGAAGTGAGGGGTAGTGCGGAGGAAGGCTTCACAGACGACAATGAATGATGAGATATGGAGGATGGACTCCGGAGCCAGGTCGTGGAATTCCAGCCCATAGTAAAACATGAGCCCCCTCATGAAGGGATCCGTCGGGAAGCCTAAACCCCGACGGAAGTGAGACATGAACACGACGATCTCGCCAGGCTCGGGAGTTGGGATAACTTGCCCTCGGGCAGGCAGCCTATGCGAAATCTCGTAGGTTAAATACCTGGCATCTCTCAGCTTTAGCACGTCCTCCTCCGTGACGGAGGAGGGCATCCACCGGCCTCGTAGATCAGGACCGGACATTGTCGAGGATCGAAGGTACCTGAATTCGGAGCCCTGGGTGTTGGAACTCAGGGAGAGGGGCGGATTCGATAGAGGATTGAATAAAAAGAACGGGCCTTGGTCTCATTATAAAGAGGAAGAATACCAAGAGCCGTCCCCGTGACCGTTTGGAACCCGCCTTCGATGGAGGGGGCGTGGCAACGGGCGCGGTTGGGTTACCCACGTCCGTATTGATGGGAATCCCGGAATAAGGGGAACACTATCTCTGCTTCGACAAGACGTGCCAAGGAAACCGCCTCGCTAAACGCGCTGAGGTGGAACAATAAAAACAATTCGAGTAAAGGCTTGGAAGTGGTGTGACGTCACGCCGCAGAATACGTCAGCAGATTGATCTTGTGTAATATTATTCTCTCTACGGTGGTATGTGGAATTTATTTTTGCAGAGCCGGACACTATCCTGGTGTTCACAATCTTCTATAAATTATTCGGAGGAGGAACCCGCCTTGCAATGCCGAAGACAATATGCGCGCCGGACTCGTCGTCATTGAAGCCTGGTTCAGGGGCTACTGAGGGAGTCCCGGACTAGGGGGTGTCCGGATAGCCGAACTACCATCATCGGCCGGACTCCAAGACTATGAAGATACAAGATTGAAGACTTCGTCCCGTGTCCGGATGGGACTTTCCTTGGCGTGGAAGGCAAGCTTGGCGATACGGATATGTAGATCTCCTACCATTGTAACCGACTCTGTGTAACCCTAGCCCTCTCCGGTGTATATATAAACCGGATGGCTTTAGTCCATAGGACGAACAACAATCATACCATAGGCCAGGTTCTAGGGTTTAGCCTCCTTGATCTCGTGGTAGATCTACTCTTGTAACCCACATCATCAATATTAATCAAGCAGGACATAGGGTTTTACCTCCATCAAGAGGGCCCGAACCTGGGTAAAAACATCGTGTCCCTCGTCTCCTGTTACCATCCGCCTAGACGCACAGTTCGGGACCCCCTACCCGAGATCCGCCGGTTTTGACACCGACACCCCCCATGTTAAAACGGTGAACATGATCTATGCCACTCACATCCCCAAACGGGAGCGAAAGCGTGCACTTAGGGACGTCTATGCGATGGAGCCCATCACTCCAAAATTCAACCCATGGTCATCCTGCCCGATCACCTTTGATCTTAGGGACCATCCCACCAGCATCCGTCACGGCGAGTTAGCTGCATTGGTCCTTGACCCAATCATCGACGGATTTCACCTCACACGAGTCCTCATGGACGGTGGCAGCAGCCTGAACCTGCTTTATTAGGACACAATGCGCAAAATGGGCATCGATCTGTCACGGATCAAACCCACCAAAACCACCTTCACAGGTGTAGTTCCAGGGGTAGAGGCCCGCTGCACGGGCTCAATAACACTGGAAGTGGTCTTTGGATCTCCGTGACGGATGCCAGGACCTCGCGGGGTCATAACAGTCAATGGAAATACATACCGCTCCCTCCGTACGGAAGAACATACTGCGGCCCTCGCGTCAGAAGGACAAAGCAGCCTCCTCCGACAAACAACCAATCCGGCAACGACATCCCCGAACACCGTCAAGCGAGTCCGGAGTACCCCGCAACAGGACCGCCAGGCACGCTAGGAGCTCGACTAGCAATCCGGCCTCCAGGTCAGGGGAATACTCAGGTGGTCCTCTTCAATGATCGTTATACGTGTTCTTACATACCCGCATGTAGCCTTCCCTTGGATAGGATATGTCAAATAGTCCTATTTTTTATGCACAATGCATCGATTGTACACCTACGTTTTGCCGTATTGTCCAAATAAATTGGAAGTAGTACATAGCGTCAGCTTCTTATTACTATCCTCATATTTTCCGTTGAATATTTATTCAATATTGCATCCGTACACTTTGGTACGGTCAGTTTGCCAGGGGCTTCTTATCGAGCCCCATAAAATGGCAAGAAAAGTCCGAACACTTTCAACAGTGCGGCACCCCGAACTTATAGCATTATATGCATCAGCTCTGAATCATGTCTTGGGTCAATAGTTGGGTTAGACCGGCTCCCTTGTTTTGGTACCATATGTTCTGTTATATCGGCTAAGGTAGCGCAGGGAGAACTACTGCGATTGTGTCCCGGTTATTCCGGACGAGCACCTTAGTAGAGAAAGCCGAAGACTGACCGACAAGATGCGGTGGGAGCTGGTCGCTGTTCGCGAGGTACTAAAATCCCTAAAGATTTTTTCTGCTTAATGCGAGGAATCGGCCTTGCCTGATTTAGGCGTGTATAACGCCCCAGTTCGGCTTTCCGAATACTAGGGGCTTCACCGAAATTTAAAATTATAGACTTCTATGGACAAGTGAGAGTTATAAACCCGAATAGTCCGATTGCCTGGTTCGCTGCGCTAAACACCTCCTTAAAGGACCAAGAATTTGGAAAAAGAGTGGTTACGTTTTCCACGAACACCCCAGTACTAGTTACAAGGGGGCGGAAGCCGACGACTGGCCTACTTTCAGATTTTGATAATCGGCCGTAGAGAAGGTAATATTTTAAATCAAACAAAGCGTTATATAGAGCAATCAAACTCGTCCTTATATTACACAGACGACATGAGTACATTTACTTGAAAATAATGTTCTTAGAACATTCATTTGCCAGAAGCCGAGCGCCTTTCATAACGCCATTGAAATACATCTCGGGGTAGCGATGCTCCTTGCCCTTTGGGGGTCCATCCTTCACAAGCTTCTCAGCATCCAGTTTGGCCCAATGCATCTTCGCGCGGGCAAAGGCCCATCGGGCACCCTCAATACATACGGACTACTTGATAACTTCTAGCCGTGGATAGGCATGCACCATTCGCTTCACCAGGCCAAAGTAGCTGTCGGGTAGGGGCTCGCCAGGCCATATCCCGACTATGAGGTCCCTCATGGCCTGTTCGGACGCATTGTGGAGTTTGACTAGCTGCTTCGGTTGGTCACTCAGAGGCATCGGGTGTTCGTCCCCAGTATATTGGGACCAAAACAGCTTCTCCGTAGAGCTCCCCTCTTCAGCGCGATAGAACTCCGCGACATCCGAAATGCTACAAGGCAGATCTGTGAATGCCCCTGGAGAGCTCCGGATTCGTGTAAGTAAAAGAAATGACTCCTCCACATGCTTGCTTTGCATAAAGAATACCTTACCCTCCGCTATCTTCTTGGCCGCCTGGATTTCCTGGAGGGCCTTTTGGGCTTCGGCCTTGGCGTCGGCCATGCTCTGGAGGGCCTTCGCAAGCTCAGACGCTGGCATCTTGTAGTCATGCTCCATGGAGTCGAACTTCTTGCCGAGCTCCTGGAGCTCCTGCTGTACCTTTCTCACCCGAGCATCTTGCTTCGCTCGCTCGGTGCGCTCCGTATCCGCCTTGGCTTGGGCCGCTGACAGCGCTTCCTTCAGGGCCGCCACTTCGGTCGCGGTCCCTATCAAAATCCTTGATGCTCTTTATTAGCATCACCAACTTTTTATCCTCTATACGACATATGGATGGGGTTTCTCCTACCTTTGTTTGCCTCGAGCTGCTTCTTCACAAGGCCAAGCTCTTCTTCGGCCTGCCCTAGTTCGTGCTTGAGTCCGGCAACCTCAGCTGTGCGTGTAGCGGCGGTCAGCAGCAGTGCCTGTTTGATTCATACAGACAAATACTATTAGTTTCCTGCGGTTTTTTAGTTGACCCTCCGATTGGCTTTTCTTTCCGAACACCAACCAGAGTATCAGGGGCTACTATCTATCGGGTGATATTTCCTCACACTTTCTTTGCCTCAAAGCCTATTAGCAGGCTGGTGCAGGCTTCGATCAATCCACTCTTGGCGGACCGAACCTTCTCAATCATCGTACCCATAAGTGTATGGTGTTCATCCTCGATGGAAGCGCCTCGAAGCACTTCCAACAAATTATCCGATGCCTCCGACTGGGCGGAGGTCATCGGCACGGCCGGCTTGCCCTCCTCCGCGAGGGACTGCTTACCGAAATCCGGAACCTTTGTAGGCTCCGGCGCAGTAACCGGCTGGGAGCCAGACTTGTTGTGGCTCCCGTCAGCATAATCCATGGGGTTCTCATCCCCCATGTGTCCGGCGCCCGAGATTTTGCCTTGGGGCATCTCCGGAACCATCGCCTCCTGCTCTGGCATCCTTCGGGACAACACCTCCGTGTCATCCACAGGTCGTGGGGAGGTTGCCGTCGGGAGTGAATTCATCTCCGACTCGTTCAGAGACTCCTTCGAAGAGGACTCCTTGAGATCGAACTCGGCTAGACTGCATAAACGTGTTCAGCGTCATTACAAACCATGAGGTCAAAGTCGCATAGAAAATATTATGGAATGCGGATACTTACGACCTCGCCCGGGGCTTGCCCCTGGGCAGCCACTCCTCATCACTGAAAGCGGCGGTAGTGGAGTGATCGGGAAAGGACGCATTTCCCTTGTTCGGCGTCCCGGCCTCCCTCGACGGGGCGGCCTTCCTTTTCTTCTCCTCCCTAGCGCAGGGAGGATGCATCTCTTCATGTTTTCCCCTATCTTCGGGGGGGGGGGGGGATCTTCCTTGTCGTCTTCGGACAACGATTCTATCACAGCCTTGCGCCGGAGACCTTTTCTGGTCCCCGCAACCACCTTCTTGGGCCCTTCGCCCACTTAGTTGAGGCGGCCTTCCTCTTCCTCTCGTCCCCTTCATTGGAGGAGTGCGCCTCGTCATCTTCTGGTGAGGCGTCTAGTGCGGCCTCGCGCCGGAGACCCTTTCGAGTCCCTGCGGCCTTCTTTTCGCCCTTTTTCTCCGGCACCTTGTAAGGCGCCGGAACCAGCATCTCCGCTAGGAGTGCGCTTACTGGGTCCTCAGGCAATGGAGCCGGACAGTTAATCCGCTCCGCCGTCTCCACCCAATCCTGTTTGGTCAGCATTGTGACCTAAGAATCCTCCCACGAATGTACCAGGAAGGAAACATCTTGTAATAACCAGAGGACTTACCGGACTGGCGAGGCGGCTTGCACTAAGCCCCGGGTCCTCGGAAAGGGGAGGAGGAACTTCGCCGGTCTTGAAAAACACCTTCCAGATTTCTTTGTGCGTTGTGTCGAAGAGATCTAGCAGCATCTGGTGTTCGGCCAGGTCGAACTCCCACATATCAAATGCCCGTCTTTGACATGGGAGAATCCGGCGAATGAGCATGACCTGGACCACGTTGACAAGCTTGATCTTCTTGTCCCTCATACTTCTGATGCAGGTCTCCAGCCCGGTCAGCTCTGTGGGTTCGCCCCAGGTCAGGCCCATCTTCTCCCAGGAAGTGAGCCGCATGGGGATTCCAGATCTGAATTTGCGGGCCGCTACCCAGTTGGCGTCGTGTGGCTCGGTGATTTAGAACCACCCTGATTGCCACCCCTTTATGGTCTCCACGAAGGAGCCATCGAGCCATGTAACATTGGGCATTTTACCCACCATGGCACCTCCGCATTCCGCCTGTTGGACGCTCACGATCTTCGGCTTCACACAGAAGATTTTCAACCACAAGCCGAAGTGAGGCTTGATGGGAAGGAAGGCCTCGCACACGACGATGAACACCGAGATGTTGAGGATGAAATTCGGGGCCAGATCGTGAAAATCTAGCCTGTAGTAGTACATAAGCCCGCGGACGAACGGGTGGAGTGGAAATCCTAGTCCGCGGATGAAATGGGGGAGAAATACTACTCTCTCCTGAGACTTCGGAGTGGGGGTAATCTGTCCCTCTGTCGAAAGCCTGTGCGCGATACTCCCGGCTAGGTATCCGGCCTCCCGAAGCTTGGTGATGTTCTCCTCTGTGACAGAGGAGGCCATCCACTTGCCTCTTGCTTCAGACATGATACGATCCTACGGAGAATGTGAGAACTTGGGCGCTTGAGCTCAAGGGTGCGAGAACGGATGAGCAAAGGAGGAAAAAGGCGTGGGTGAAAACTGGAGATCTCTGTCCCTTTATAAAGGTGATGTAGAATGTGCGCCTCCCTGCTTGCCTCTCGAAATCTCTTATCTTCCCGAGCGCCTCGATTAATGGCGCTGGTTGGGTTACCCATACCCGTATTGATGGAGATCCCGCGATAAGGGGACACGATCTCTGCTTTGACAAGACGTGCCAAAGAAACCGCCTCGCAATGTGTGCGGAAGCAGGTTGTAAAAATGGTTCGAATAAGTTACCGAGCCGTGGCGTGATTTCACACAACAAAGAATTGTCAGCAGATCAGATTCGTGGATTATTATTCTCTCTACGGTGGTATATGGAATTTATCTTGCAGAGCCGGACACGGTCCTTGTGTTCAGAATTAATTTTGGAGTATTCGGAGGTCGAACCTGCCTCGCAATGCTGAAGACAATCTACTCGCCGGTCTCATCGTCATTGAAGCCTGGTTTAGGGGCTACTGAGGGAGTCCTGGATAAGGGGGTATCCGAACAGCCGGACTATATACTTTGGCCGGACTGTTGGACTATGAAGATACAAGATAGAAGACTTCGTCCCGTGTCCGGATGGGACTCTCCTTGGCATGGAAGGCAAGCTTGGCGATTCGGATGTAGATCTCCTCCTCTGTAAACCGACTCTGTGTAACCCTAGCCCCCTCCGGTGTCTATATAAACCGGAGGGTTTAGTCCGTACAACAACAACAATCATACCATAGGCTAGCTTCTAGGGTTTAGCCTCTCTGATCTCGTGGTAGATCAACTCTTGTAATACTCATATCATCAAGATCAATCAAGCAGGAAGTTGGGTATTACCTCCATCGAGAGGGCCCGAACCTGGGTAAACATCGTGTCCCCAGTCTCCTGTTACCATTAGCCTTAGACACACAGTTCGGGACCCCCTACCCGAGATCCGCCAGTTTTGACACCGACACCCTTCACCTACCTTCTTGCGTCAAATAAGGGAGAGCATCAGTATAGAAGAATTATATACCCCAAAAATCTCTTTACTCTCTCGCGCATTGATAATTTCCTTTTGTTGTGTTGCTTCAATGTCCGTCCCATCCGAATGACCGCATGCAGGACCACACAAGAGCAGGCTTCACAATTGGGTCCCTAGAGAACCTGCACTAAATAAGGCAAAAGGATTTTTGGCGAGCATCACAATGTGATAGCTAAGGCAAAAAATTCTACTTTGGCTACAACTCGTTCACCGACAGGCTCTAACCGCTCTCGTGACTAATCATCGTGTCTTGGACCATTCTACCACCATAGTCAACATTAGTAATGATGATCCCTTTGTTTTCTTCCCAAACATTAGCAATGTTGGTACTTGTGTTTGCTTCATATTAAAATATATCAAATATGACTAGTTTCTCATATGTAGCATGTCCTAGTATCGTGTTACTTCGTGTACAAACCTGAGTCGAAGTAGTCGCAAATCTTGATGCTTCCAAGTCCTAAAATCTCTATGGGGTTTAGCAACATGAAAAAACAATTCTAACAAAACACAAAATCAACATTCATTACGCATGCTAGAAACCATTGAACTATAGTCCTTGCTGGGGCTCATGAGGGAAGAATGGATTCTCTGTCTGAATAATGGCCATGTTTCCATCTCTCTTCTGACATTTAAATAGGAGCACTAGTTTTCATGCTTAAATATAAGTAATGTCGCAATAACTTTGATTTAATGTGATGCAACAAACAAGCTGTATCCAAGCATTTTAGTCCCACCACAAAGAGCACATGGACTTACAGATGATGTCATGACAACTCACTTGTAATCATTTTGAGCTTCTTTTGATGATCATATTTATTATAATCGTGATATAAATTTTGCAGTGTTAGTTTTCAAATTTTATGTAGACCCCATTCTAGAGTCGCTCGCACTGTCCCCTAGGTATTATATAATTGTTGTTGGATTATAACCTAACCACACTCACAATATAAATGGACACATCACTTCACATTCTCTCACCGTCTCCACTCACCATGGACAGAAATATGAATATATGATGCCACTTCATTCTAGAGAAGGAGATGCCTATCAACAATCACGACACCCACATGAACGATGGCAAGAAAATGTCCGCCAACAACCACTTGGGGCTCATGAGAGTAGAAAGGCCGCTCCCACGAGGAGGGTGCAAATCTAGTATGCATAGCGCCACGCCCCTCTCAAGTATGCCAGTTCAATCATCAACACACACTTGACCAAGTGCCATGTCTAATTGACCATCACAATGATGTGACTCCGTGTAGAAAGCCCAGTCGATGCAGTCATAAATCCATATGCTTCCAAGTCCTAGGATGTTGACGCTCGTGCAGAAGTAATTCCAACTAACTTTAAACTTGTATACATTGTGTATGCTAGCAACCACTAAGCTCTATTCCTTGCTCGCCTTAGGTGGGAAGGAGTTAGTTAAGTGATCATGCCCATCTCTCTTCTAACTTTAAATAGAATTAGTATTTTTTTCTCACCCTTAAACAGTACTATCACATTAACTCTGATTTGATGTGGCATCTATGAGCTCTGCAACAACGGTGGTCCGTGAGCCGAAGTTGGCCACATATTGCCGCAAAATGAAAGTCATACCCCGATCCCGAGCTCAGAGGCACCCCATTGAATAATAAAATAAAAATAGTAAAAGAATTCAAAAATTCTGTTTTTTTGGTGGTAAACTTGGACAAAATGTTTTCTATGCTTAAAAAATTACAGCACGAAATGACATCCGTGGAAGTCGTGGAAAAAACCAAAATCAGTACTCCAAAATGTTTTCAAAACTAGCATTTTTGGAGCGACTAATTTGTTTTTTTACTTCCACAAATGTCATTTCATGCTGAAATTTTGCATGCCTACAAAAAAATTCTCAAAGTTTACCACAATTTTTTTCAAAATGTTTTGATTTTTTTAGTCTTGTTTATTTTACTGTTTATTAGTGTGCATTTGAGCTCGGGAGCAGATAATCCACGTCCACCGCAACCTCTCATATTGTAGGATTCAATTTTCTCCACATATATATGACCATTGCTAATCCCCTTTATCGATTCTTGTTGGAGAATGCCCATTCCTTCGATCACCCCTTGCTAGATTTATGGCCGACATAAAAAAATTTATTTACACTCTCACACTTAATGAATCAGTGGTCTACGACATGCATTGGGACAGTCAAGCTAAAAGTACAAGATTGAATAACTACATATCCCTAAAGGCCAAGCCTCACACTTATTTTGGCATAATGATGGTCTTCCATGAACCTGACTTGCTTACCGATGACCCACAAGTATAGGGGATCTATCATAGTCCTTTTGATAAGTAAGAGTGTCGAAGTCAAAGAGGAGCAGAAGGAAATGACAAGCGGTTTTCAGCAAGGTATTCTCTGCAAGTACTGAAATTATCGGTAACAGATAGTTTTGTGATAAGATAATTCGTAAGGGGTAGCAAGTAACAATAGTAACTATGGTGCAGCAAGGTGGCCCAATCCTTTTTGTAGCAAAGGACAAGCCTGGACGAACTCTTATATAAAGCAAAGTGCTCCCGAGGACACATGGGAATTACTGTCAAGCTAGTTTTCATCATGCTCATATGATTCGCGTTTGTTACTTCAATAATTTGATATGTGGTTGGACCGGTACTTGGGTGTTGTCCTTCCTTGAACAAGCCTCCCACTTATGATTAACCACTCTCATAAGCATCCACAACTAAAGAAGAAGAATTAAGATAAATCTAACCATAGCATGAAACATATGGATCCAAATCAGCCCCTTACGAAGCAACGCATAAACTAGGGTTTAAGCTTCTGTCTCTCTAGCAACCCATCATCTACTTGTTACTTCCCAATGCCTTAATCTAGGCCCAAATCATGGTGAAGTGTCATATCGTCGACGTTCACATAATACCACTATAGGAAAGACAACATACATCTCATCAAAATATCAAACGAATACAAAATTCACATGATTACTTATAACAAAACTTTGCTCATGTCCTCAGGAACAAACATAACTACTCACAAAGCATATTACAACAACAAACAACAACAACAACAAAGCCTTTAGTCCCAAACAAGTTGGGGTAGGCTAGAGGTGAAACCCATAAGATCTCACAACCAACTCATGGCTCTGGCACATGGATAGCAAGCTTCCACGCACCCCTGTCCATAACTAGCTCTTTGTTGATACTCCAATCCTTCAGGTCTCTCTTAACGGACTCCTCCCATGTCAAAATCGGTCGACCCCGGCCTCTCTTGACATTCTCCGCACGCTTTAGCCGTCCGCTATGCACTAGAGCTTCTGGAGGCCTGCGCTGAATATGCCCAAACCATCTCAAACGATGTTGGACTAGCTTCTCCTCAATTGGTGCTACCCCAACTCTATCTCGTATATCATCATTCCGGACTCGATCCTTCCTTGTGTGGCCACACATCCATCTCAACATACGCATCTCCGCCACACCTAACTGTTGAACATGTCGCCTTTTAGTCGGCTAACACTCCGCGCCATACAACATTGCGGGTCGAACCGCCGTCCTGTAGAACTTGCCTTTTAGCTTTTGTGGCACTCTCTTGTCACAGAGAATGCCAGAAGCTTGGCGCCACTTCATCCATCCGGCTTTGATTCGATGGTTCACATCTTCATCAATACCCCCATCCTCCTGCAACATTGACCCCAAATACCGAAAGGTGTCCTTCCGAGGTACCACCTGGCCATCAAGGCTAACCTCCTCCTCCTCACAGCTAGTAGTACTGAAACCGCACATCATGTACTCGGTTTTAGTTCTACTAAGCCTAAATCCTTTCGATTCCAAGGTTTGTCGCCATAACTCTAACTTCCTATTTACCCCCGTCCGACTATCGTCAACTAGCACCACATCATCCGCAAAGAGCATACACCATGGGATATCTCCTTGTATACCCCTTGTGACCTCATCCATCACCAATGCAAAAAGATAAGGGCTCAAAGCTGACCCCTGATGCAGTCCTATCTTAATCGGGAAGTCATCGGTGTCGACATCACTTGTTTGAACACTTGTCACAACATTATTGTACATGTCCTTGATGAGGGTAATGTACTTTGCTGGGACTTTGTGTTTCTCCAAGGCCCACCACATGACATTCCGCGGTATCTTATCATAGGCCTTCTCCAAGTCAATGAACACCATATGCAAGTCCTTCTTTTGCTCCCTATATCTCTCCATAAGTTGTCGTACCAAGAAAATGGCTTCCATGGTCGACCTCCCAGGCATGAAGATCCCCCTTGTTCTTGAAGATTGGTACTAATATACTCCGTCTCCATTCTTCTGGCATCTTGTTTGCCCGAAAAATGAGGTTGAAAAGCTTGGTTAGCCATACTATCGCTATGTCCCCGAGACCTTTCCACACCTCAATGGGGATACAATCAGGGCCCATCGCCTTGCCTCCTTTCATCCTTTTTAAAGCCTCCTTCACCTCAGACTCCTGGATGCGCCGCACAAAACGCATGCTGGTCTGATCAAAGGAGTCATTCAGTTCAATGGTAGAACTCTCATTCTCCCCATTGAACAGCTTGTCGAAGTACTCCCGCCATCTATGCTTAATCTCTTCGTCCTTCACCAAGAGTTGGCCTGCTCCGTCCTTGATGCATTTGACTTGGCCAATATCCCTCGTCTTCCTCTCCCGGATCTTAGCCATCTTATAGATGTCCCTTTCACCTTCCTTCGTGCCTAACCGTTGGTAGAGGTCCTCATATGCCCGACCCCTTGCTTCACCAACAGCTCGCTTTGCGGCCTTCTTCGCCATATTGTACTTCTCTATGTTGTCTGCACTCCTATCTAGGTATAGGCGTCTGAAGCAATCTTTCTTCTCTTTAAGCGCCTTCTGGACATCATCATTCCACCACCAGGTATCCTTATCTTCGCTTCTCCTTCCCCTGGACACTCCAAACTCCTCCGAGGCCACCTTACGAATGCAAGTCGCCATCTTCATCCACACATTGTCCGTATCCCCTCCTTCCTCCCAAGGGCCCTCCTTAAATACCCTCTCCTTGAACACCTGAGCTACCTCCCCCTTGAGCTTCCACCACTTCGTTCTAGCGACCTTGGCGCGCTTATCCCACTGGACACGAATCCGAAAGCGGAAGTCAGCAACCACCAGCTTATGCTGGGGTACAACACTCTCCCCAGGTATCACCTTACAGTCTAGGCACGCACGCCTATCTTCTCTTCTCGAGAGGATGAAATCAATCTGGCTAGAGTGTTGGCCACTACTAAAAGTCACCAGATGTGATTCTCTCTTTCTAAAGAGGGTGTTAGCTACAATCATGTTGTAGGCTAGAGCAAAGCTTAAGACATCTTCTCCTTCTTGATTCCTGATGCCATAGCCAAAGCCCCCATGCGCCCCTTCAAAACCTGTGTTAGATGTACCGACATGGCCATTGAGGTCTCCTCCTATGAAGAGCTTCTCACCAATCGGTACACTCCTAACCATGTCTTCCAAGCCTTCCCAGAACTCCCTCTTGGTGTTCTCATTGTGGCCTACTTGCGGGGCATATGCGCTGATAACATTGAGAACCAAGTCCTCAGCTACCAGCTTGACCAGGATAATCCGGTCCCCACGTCTCCTGACGTCTACCACTCCATACTTGAGGCTCTTGTTGATCAAGATGCCTATGCCATTTCTGTTTGCAGCCGTCCCCGTGTACCACAGCTTGAAGCCGG
Source organism: Triticum aestivum (assembly GCF_018294505.1). Lineage (NCBI taxonomy): Eukaryota > Viridiplantae > Streptophyta > Magnoliopsida > Poales > Poaceae > Triticum > Triticum aestivum. The sequence continues at coordinate 655,077,169 of NC_057810.1, forward strand.
TATCCTCCACCTCCTTCGCCTTCTGTCCTCTCCCTTTGGTTTCTTGGACGCAAAGGATATCAACACCTCTCCTCACTGCTGCATCAACTAGCTCCCGAAGCTTCCCTGTCAGAGACCCTACGTTCCAGCTACCTAAGCGAATCCTCCTAGGCTCGGCTAGCTTCCTTACCCTTCGCACTCGTCGAGTCAAATGCGAAGACCCTTGCTCATTTTCCACTACATCCGGGCGCCGATGTAGCGCGCCACTAAGGATGCGACGACCCGATCCTCGCTCACTTGCCACCGTATCCGGATCAAGATACGGCACGCCACTTGGGGGGTGACGGCCCGGCCCTTGCCCATTTTCCACCACACCCGGGTTCCGATGTGGCGCGTCGCTGAGAGGGTTACGCCCCAACGAAAATCTTTTGGGTTTCATCTCCATAAGAGTGGCTGAGTTTTTACGTTGGCTCGCCAAGCCTATCACAACCCTCCTCCTTTACCCGGGCTTGGGACCGGCTATGTTGAGACAACATAGGCGGAGTTACTCACAAAGCATATTCATGTTCAAAATCAGAGGAGTATTGAATAGCATTAAGGATCTGAACATATGATCTTCCACCGAGTAAACCAACTAGCATCAACTACAAGGAGTAATCAACACTACTAGAAACCCACAGGTACCAATATGAGGTTTTGAGACAGAGATCAGATACAAGAGATGAACTAGGGTTTGAGAGGAGATGGTGCTGGTGAAGATGTTGATGGATATTGACCCCCCTCTCCATGAGAGGATTGTTGGTGATGACAATGGCGGTGATTTCACCCTCCGGGAGGGGAAGTTTCCCCGGCAGAACAACTCTATTGGAGCCCTAGATTGGTTCTGCGCAAGTTTCGCCTCCAGACGGCGGCGCTTCCTCCCGAAAGCTTCCTTCTGATGTTTCTAGGTCAAAACACACCATATAGCAGAAGATGAGCACCGGAGGTCTGCCAGGGGCCCACAAGGCAGGGGGCGCGTCCCCACCCTTGTGGATGGCTGGTGGGCCCCTCTGGTGCTTTCTTCGTCCAATATTTTTTATTAATTCCAAAATGACTCTCCGTGAAGTTTTAGAACTTTTGGAGTTGTGCAGAATAGGCCCCTAATATTTGCTCCTTTTCCAGCCTAGAATTCTAGCTGCCGACATTCTCCCTCTTCTTGCAAACCTTGTAAAATAAGAGAGAAAATGCATAGGTATTGTGATATAATGTGTAACAATAGCTCATAATGCAATAAATATCGATATAAAAGCATGATGCAAAATGGACGTATCAACTCCCCCAAGCTTATACCTCGCTTTTCCTCAAGTGAAAGCTGAAATTGAAGAATATTTCCACATGTTTAGAGATAGAGGTGTTGATAAAATAAAATATGGACATGAGGGCATCATGATCATCTTTAGAATAGCAACATATATTGTCATATAATTTCTTATGCTAAAGTAACAATTCATTCACAAGGTAAAGTATGAACCAAAAACTTCATTGAAACCTAACAAACTATGATATCAGTCATTGAAGCGATCCCAATTTATCATAACATCACAAAGAGTCAATTTAAGAGCTCTTCAGCAAGTCCACATACTCAACTATAATTTAGTCTTTTAAAATGGCTAACACTCACACGATACTTATGGGTTCAAAGCTTTAGTCGGACATAGAGAAAGATAGGGGCTTATATTTTTGCCTCCCAACCTTTTACCTCAAGGGTAATGTCAACAATAATACTTTATGATAACCTACATCCGAGTGGATATATATATGGATCCCTCTCCAACACATAGTACTTGCCAAAAGGAAAATTGTAAAAAGAAAAGGTGAAGATCACCATGACTCTTGTATGAGGGTAGAAGATAAAAGTAAAAGATAGGCCCTTCGCAGAGGGAAGCAGAGGTTGTCATGCGCTTTTGTGGTTGGATGCACAAAATCTTAATGCAAAAGAACATCACTTTATATTGCGGCTTGTGATAAAGAACTTTATTATGCAGTATGTCGCTTTTATTTGTTCCATATCACAAGTTCGTATAAAGCTTATTTTCTTCACACTAATAGATCATACATATTTAGAGAGAAATTTTTAATGCTTGCACCGATGACAACATACTTGAAGGATCTTACTCAATGCATAGGTAGGTATGGTGGACTCTCATGGTGAAACTTGTTTAAGGGATGTTCAGAAGCACAAGTAGTATCTCTACTCGGTGCAAAGGATTTGGCTAGCATAAGAGGGAAAAGCAAGCCCAACATGTTGGAGGATCCATGACAATATAACTTCTATTCGGATATAAGAAAACATAATTCATTATGTTGTCTTCCTTGTCCAACATCAACCTTTAGACATGTCATATTTTAATGAGTGCTCACAATTACAAAAGACGTCCAAGATAGTATATTTATATGTAAAAACCTCTCTTTCTTTATTACTTCCTATTAGTTGCAACAATACAAAAACTACGTTTGTCAACTCTCAACAAATTTTATTCATCACACTCTTTATATGTGAAGTCATTACTCTCCATAAGATCAATATATGATCTTTTTATTTCTTTTTATTCATTTTCTTATTTTATTCCCTCAAGATCATAGCAAGAAGCAAAGCCCTCAAATCAAAAATACTCTTTATTATATAACTCAAGGGTTCGATTACATAGATAGATCTTGAAACAAAACTCAAAGCTAGATCATACTAAAAACTTTATTCTACTAGATCAAGATATAATCAAAAGGATCGAACTAAGAAAAAGGATAAAAGTAAAGGTGTGATGGTGATACAATACCAGGGCACCTCCCCCAATCTTGGTAGTGGCCAAGGGGAGTGCCTATACCCATGTATTTATGTCTCTTTATTCGGAGGTGGCGATGTGATATCCTTGGCGATGATGACCCTTAGGATGCGATTCTCCTCCCCGAGCTTATTATTTTTCTGCTTAAGATCCATTATTTCCTACAAAGTTTACCCGTGATGACTAGAGCTCCAATCACCCATGGATGCTTCATAGCTGCGGGGGAAAAGCAACACACTTTTTCATATTTTCATAAGAGAGAAATCTAGCATTGGGAGGAATGGCCGAATTTGGAATTGCTGAGCTCTGAAGTTCCTCCAGCATGAATCCAGTTTGAAGACCAGAGGTAACTTCTTGATCCTCCTCCATGGCATCCACTCTTCTCAAGTTAGCCTCCATCTCCTCCTCCATTGATGGCCTGAAGTGGTCAGCTTTGTTGTTTTCTCTTGGCCCCGGTGTCGGATGAGAGATGCGACTCTCCCCGACCGACTCTTGCGAAGACATCTTGCTCCAAATCTGCTACAAAAACAACTCAAAACGAAAATAGGGGATTTTGTTGTGGTATGGTGGTTCAAACCTTCTAGAGATTATATAATTAATTTTTACCGACCAAAAGAAGTATTGTGTAAGAAAATGGAGTCCGGAGGGCACACGAGTTGGCCACAAGGCAGGGGGCGCGTTCTCCACCCTTGTGGTCTCCTCGTGCACTCTTCGGACTGCTTTTAATTTTTCTATTTTTCTAAATATTATAGAACGGAGATTTTTTTTTATTATAACAGTTTTGGAGTTGGTTTACTTACTGTACCACATACCTATTCCTTTTTGGAGTCTAAAACCTTCTGGAAAGCATCCCTTATGTACTCCTTCGGTGTTATGGTATTAATTATATTGGTCTAAACATTTAGGGGAGTACCTGAGAATAATGTTTAATTCTTTGACTGTTTACCACCTTTGTATTTGTGCCTTCGCGTTGTTGACTTTGATGGCACTGGAACGATAGACTTCCTCGATAATGTAAGGACCTTCCCATTTAGAGAGAAGCTTTCCTGCAAAAAATATTAAACGAGAGTTGTATAGAAAAACATGATCACCTACATTAAACTCACGCTTTTGTATCCTTTTGTCATGCCATGTTTTACTTTTTTATTTAAACAACTGTGCATTCCCATAGCTTGGGTTCTCCATTCATCAAGCGAGCTTATGTCAAATAACCTCTTCTCACCAGCAAGTTTGAAATCATAGTTGAGCTCTTTGATTGCCCAATAAGCTTTATGTTCTAGTTCAAGAGGTAAATATGGGCTTTTATTTGCAGAACCTCATCCACCCAGTTCCTAGATTGTAGTGCTTGTCTGAACCTTTCTCTATAGAGGAAATAAACACTGTTATGAAGGAACTGCCGACAGATAGAGCTCCTGGGCTTGATGGTTTTAATGGCATCTTTGTCAAGAAGTGTTGGCCTATCTTTGAGGGGGAATTTTAGAAATTAATCAAGGACTTTTATGATGGAAGGTTATCTTTGGAGAATATCAATGGTTCTCTGATCACCTTGATTCCAAAGATGATGTTGATAACCCACAAGTATAGGGGATCACAACAGTTTTCGAGGGTAGAGTATTCAACCCAAATTTATTGATTCGACACAAGGGGAGCCAAATAATATTCTCAAGTATTAGTAGCTAAGTTGTCAATTCAACCACACTTGGAAAACTTAATATCTGCAGCAAAGTGTTTAGTAGCAAAGTAGTATGGAAGTAACGGTAACGGTGGCAAAAGTAATAGTAGCGGTTTTGTAGCAATCATAACAGTGGCAACGGAGAAGTAACTAAGAAAAGATCAATATGTGAAAAGCTCGTAGGCAATGGATCAATGATGGATAATTATGTCGGATGAAATTCATCATGCAACAGTTATAACATAGGGTGACACAGAACTAGCTCCAGTTCATCAATGTAATGTAGGCATGTATTCCGAATATAGTCATACGTGCTTATGGAAAAGAACTTGCATGCCATCTTTTGTCCTACCCTCCTGTGGCAGTGGGGTCCTAATGGAAACTAAGGGATATTAAGGACTCCTTTTAATAGAGTACCGAACCAAAGCATTAGCACTTAGTGAATACAAGAACTCCTCAAACTACGGTCATCACCGGGAAGTGTCCCGACCATTGTCACTCCGGGGTTTGACGGATCATAACACGTAGTAGGTGACTATAACTTGCAAGATAGGATCAAGAACACTCATAAATTCATGAAAACATAATAGGTTCAGATCTCAAATCATGGCACTCGGGCCCTATTTACAAGCATTAAGCATGGCAAAGTCATAACAACATCAATCTTAGAACGTAATGGATACTAGGGATCAAACCCTAACAAAACAAACTCGATTACATGGTAAATCTCATCCAACCAACCCATCACCGTCCAGCAAGCCTACGATGGGATTACTCATGCACGACGGTGAGCATCATAAAATTGGTGATGGAGGATGGTTGATGATGACGATGGCGATGGATTCCCCTCTCCGAAGCCCCGAACGGACTCCAGATCAGCCCTGCTGAGGAAGATTAGGGCTTGGCGGCGGCTCCATATCGTAAAACCCGATGAATCCTTCTCTCTGTTTTTTCTCCCCGAATGTGAATATATAGAGTTGGAGTTGAGGTCAGTGGAGGTCCAGGGGACCCACGAGGCAGGGGGCGCGCCCCAGGGGGGTGGGCGCGCCCTGCACCCTCGTGGACAGGGTGTGGGTCCCCCTCTTTTGATTCTTTCGCCAGTATTTTTTATTAATTCCAAAACGTGACTCCTTGGAGTTTCAGGTCATTCCGAGAACTTTTATTTCTGCACAAAAATAACACCATGGTAATTCTGCCGAAAACAACGTCAGTCCGGGTTAGTTGCATTCAAATCATGCAAGTTAGAGTCCAAAACAAGGGCAAAAGTGTTTGGAAAAGTAGATACGTTGGAGACGTATCAACTCCCCCAAGCTTAAACCTTTGCTTATCCTCAAGTTATTCAGTTGACAAACTGAAAGTGATATAGAAATTTTTTACAAACTCTGTTTGATCTTGTTGCAAATATGTAAAGCCATCATTCAAGTTTTCAGCAAATATTATGAACTAACCATATTCACTATTACAGTTAGGTCTCACATTTACTCATATCAATGGCATAATCAACTAGCGAACAATAATAATAAATCTCGGATGGCCACACTTTCTCAAAACTATCATAATATGATATAACAAGATGGTATCTCGCTAGCCCTTTCTGAGACCGCAAAAAGTAAATGCAAAGCACCCCTGAAGATCAAGGACTGACTAGACATTGTAATTCATGGCAAAAGAGATCCAGACACAATCATACTCAATGTAAATTAATAGCAATGTATGCAAATGACAACGATGCTCTCCAACTGGTGCTTTTTAATAACAGGATGATGACTCAACATAAAAGTAAATAGATAGGCCCTTCGCAGAGGGAAGCAGGGATTTGCAGAGGTGCTAGAGCTCGATTTTTGAAATAGAGATAAATAATATTTTGAGCGGCATACTTTCGTTGTCCACATAACAACCAAGAGATTTCGATATCTTCCATGCTACATACATTATAGGCGGTTCCCAAACAGAATGGTAAAGTTTATACTCCCCCACCACCAACAAGCACATTCCACGGCTGGTCCGAAACAACGGGTACCGTCCAACTAACAACAATCTTGGGGGAGTTTTGTTTGCAATTATTTTGATTTGATTTGAGCATGGGACTGGGCATCCCGATTACCGGCCAATTTTTCATGAATGATGAGCGGAGTCCACTCATCGTGAGAATAACCCACCTAGCATGGAAGATATAAACGACCTAGTTCATACATGAGCTATTTGAGCATACAAAACAGAATTTCATTTGAAGGTTTAGAGTTTGGCACATGCAAATTTACTTGGAACGAGAGGTAAATACCGCATATAGGAAGGTATGGTGGACTCATATTGAATAACTTTGGGGTTTATGGAAGTGGATGCACAAGCAGTATTCCCGCTTAGTACAAGTGAAGGTTAGAAAGAGACTAGGAAGCAACCAACTAGAGAGCGACAATAGTCATGAACACGCAGTAAGGTTAACCAACAAGGAGTGCAAGCATGAGTAGTATATAAATCACCATGAACATAAATATCGTGGAGGCTATGTTGATTTTGTTTCAACTACATGCGTGAACATGTGCCAAGTCAAGCCACTCGAATAATTCAAAGGAGGATACCACAACCATTTAGCATGTTGGCACGCAAGGTAAACCATTATAAACTCCTAGCTAATTAAGCATGGCATGAGCAACTATAATCTCCAATTGTCATTGCAAACATGTTTCATTCATAATAGGCTGAACCAAGAATGATGAACTAATCATATTTACAAAAACAAGATAGGTCGAGTTCATACCAGCTGCTCCCATCTCAATCATTTCATCATATATTGTCACATCCCTAGCTTCTGGTGCTGCCTGGTGTTTGCATCATGTTTAAATTTTGAAACTTGAACTGAGGAAATTTGGAAGCCTCAAAACCCTAAAATCTCATTCATTGCTCCAAAATGCTCTTCTTAAATGTTTGATAATTTTGGCAAAGGGTTCTGGTCCCAACCAAAATATTGAACATTTTTAAGGACTTAATTTTGGGACTTTGAATTTAAATCATTAGATATTTGAATTTGAATTATATTCATATAATTAGAATATAATTTCAAATACCCCTGAAATATTTTATGAGCTTTTGGAAAAGTCCATCTAGCAAAATAAAAATATTCAGAGGAGCTTTTGGCATTGTTTGAATTATTTTAAATTCAAAACAGTGGCAAAATAAATTAATAAAACAAACAGAACAGAAAAAGTTAAAAAAGAGCAGAAGACCTACCTGTTGCTCACCTGGCAGCCCAGCCGGCCCAGCTCCTCCAGCGGCCCAGCCCACCGCCGCTTTTTCCCCTATCGTCTTCCTCCCCTCGCACCGAAGCAGCTGGGTGGCGAGTGCCGACGCCGCCCCGGCCACCTCCTGCTTCCCCGGCCCTCCTAGCAACGCCACGACGACGCCCCGTGTCCCCTCTCTCTTTTCCCTCACCCGCTGCATCCCCTCTCCCTCCTCTGTCTCTCTCCCTCGCTCATCCCCGGACGCACCCGAGACCGCCGACGAGCACCACCGGAGCCACCAGCATCCCCACGCCCAGCCAGTTAGGCCACGAGCTCCGCCTTGGATCCGGGAAGCTCTACCACGACGCACGCGACGCCGGGTGCCCTGAAGCCACGCCATCACCGCCATCTTCATCGCCACGGCCGGCGATCGCCGCCGTTCGATTCGCAGCACCGAAGATGCCCCCGAGCTCGCTGACCACCTCATCGTTCTCCCTGTGAGCTCCTGCTGCCTCCTCTTTGCTTGCCCCTCCATTTCCGTCCCCTAGCCCCGTCCTCCGACCACGGCCGAGCTTGCCGCCGCCGTGCCATGTCGTTGCCGTGGCCACAGTCGCCCCCGCCCATTTTTGAGCGTGTCTCCGTGCTCACCGAGCTCCCAGGAGCCGAACGCGTCCAGCACCGGCCCCTGCCGTGCACCGTAGCTCCTTCTCCCCTCCCAGCCGAACTCCGGTCGCCGCCAAAGCTCGTCGCCGGCGAGATTCCGGCTGCCCCGTGACCACCCGTCTGGTCTATTAGATGCGCGAGTGCAAGAGCTCCTCCCCGGTGTGCTCAGCGCGCCAAACCATCGCCCCTAGCTCAAATCCGAGCCGCGCCGCCGTGCGGAATGGTCGCCGCCAGCGATACTCCGGCGACTGCCGACGTGGCACGCTTAATTAGTGTTAATGATCCAACTAATTAACCCCTAGAGCCAATGACAGTGGGACCCACATAATTAGGTTACCGGCTAACCAAGTTAGATTAATTAATAAAATGTGTGGACCCACGCGTCAGCATTGACCCGCTGACGTGGCCGTTGACCTGGTCCCACCCGTCAGCCACACAAACCAACACTGTGTCACTGACCAGTGGACCCCACTGGTCAGGTTTGACCTGGGACGCCCAGTTGTCTCTGCTGACGTCACAGTGACGTGGTGCTTTTTCTGGATTTAATTTAATTCAGGAAATTGCAGAAAATACCCCAAACTTCTAAAAATCATATAAAATCAACTGTAACTCCAAATTAAAAAAATTATATATGAAAAATTATCAGAAAAATTCAAGGAATCCATCTGTACCATTTTAATGCATGTTTGAACAATGTTTGTCCTCTGTTTTGGACAAAACAAATAAAGGGCATTTAAATAACCATATATGGAGTTGGAATTTGAATCATGTATTCAAACCAACTTCATTTAAATCATAGCTAGGTGCATTAGCCCAAAACACATTCATATTGCCATGTCACATTCATGCATCATATTGTGCATTGCATTGATTGTGTTTTTCCTCAGTTGCCGGTGATTGTCCCCTCTCGATAGACGTGTACCGACGATGTGATCGATGACACCGATGAAGAGCTATATTATCTTCAGAAGTGCCAGGCAAACAAAACCCCCTTGTTCATTCCGATAAAATCCCACTCTCTCGCTCCTGCTCTCTATTACTGCATTAGGACAACAACGATTCAACTGTTACTTGCTGCGGTAGCCGAACCCCTTTATCCTTTGCATGACCTGTCATTCCACAGTAAATAGATGAAACCCACTAGCATGAGTAGGAGTTGTTTGAGCCCTGTTGTGCCTACTCATTCATGTTTGTTTGTCATGCCTGCTATTTCTTAGAGTTGAGTCAGGTCTGATTCATCGGGGATGAATCAGAGGCGTGTGAACATGTCCTACTGTGTGTGAGCTAAGTGTGTGAACACGATTTGGTAAAGGTAGCGGTGAGAGGCCATGTAGGAGTACATGGTGGGTTGTCTCATTGCAGCCGTCCTCAGGAACTGAGTTCTGTGTTTGTGATCCATGAACAGTTACTACCACACATTGGGTTCCGGTAACTCGACCCCTCTCGACTTATTAATCAACATGATCTCTGTCCAGGAGTTGCAACTAGTTTCTGGTGTTTGTAGGTAGTGTTAGTAGTCTACCAAGTGGCACCCGGTACAGGTGGGCTTGGGACAGACTAGGCACAGTGGCACAGTGTACCAAGCGTACATCCACCCGTCGAGGTGGGCTTGGGAACCCTGCACACATCGTTTGGGGCCGTGAGCGACACCCCGGCCGGATCTCCTTGCGGATAGAACCCGAATAGGCGATAAACCTGGACTAGAGACTTGTTCGGTTAGTCAGGTCGTGGCCGACTCCCTCGCCCGGCTTCCGCTTGAAGGTTGCCGAGGTACATGACGTGTACAGGGCGGTAAGTGGCGAGAGCGTGTGTGAAGAAGTACACCCCTGCAGGGTTATCATTATCTATTCGAATAGCCGGATTCCTCGGATATGGAAACTTGGACCCCTTGCATAGTTCATAGACAAGTGAAAGTGGATACTCTAAAATACGCAAGATAAGCGTGAGTGCTATGGATGGCGTTCTCGTAGGGAGACGGGAGCGGATCCATAGTGGTGTATTGATATGGTGAATATGTGGACTCGTGTGCGCCACCTCAAAAGAGTTACTTGCAGTCGTAGTTCAGGTTAGCCACCGAGTCCAAGCTGGCTTGCTGCAGTCAAACTCCACCATCCCCTTGTTGATAATGATGCATATGTAGTTAGTTCTGATGTAAGTCTTGCTGGGTACATTTGTACTCACGTTGCTTAATTTATGTTTTTGCAGAGAGACTTCAGTCTCACTAGTAGTTCCACGTGGACTTCGACGTTTAGCTTGTTACCTCAGCTACGATCTTGTGCCCTCGGCAGGATCTGGTAGATAGTCAGGCTTCTCAGCCTTTTTCATTTATAGTTGTCTGTACTCAAACATGTTAAGCTTCCGCTTGTACTTTGACTTGTATGCTCTGATTGTTGGGTCATGAGACCCATGTTTGTAATATCTCGCTCCTCGGAGCCTATTGAATAAATACTTGAGTCGTAGATTCATGTTGTGATGCCATGTTGTGTTTGCACATATCGAGCATATTGTGTGTATGTTATTGAAATGCTTGGTATGTGTGGGATCTGACTATCTAGTTGTTTATCCTTAGTAGCCCCTCTTACCGGGAAATGTCTCCTAGTGTTTCCACCAAGCCAGGGTAGCTTGCTCTGCTCTGGAACACTTAGGCTGGCCGGCATGTGTCCTTCTTCGTTCCTGTGTCTGTCCCTTCGGGGAAATGTCACGCGATGGATACCGGAGTCCTGTTAGCCCACTACAGCCCGGTTCACCGGAGTCCTGCTAGACCAGTGCTACAGCCTGGATTCACTCGCTGATGACCGACACGCTCGATGCTGGGTCATGGATGCCTGTCCCTGTAAGTCTGTGCCACTTTGGGTTTACGACTAGCCATGTCAGCCCGGGCTCCTTATCATATGGATGCTAGCGACACTATCATATACGTGTGCCAAAAGGCGCAAACGGTCCCGGGCAAAGGTAAGGTGACACCCGCGGGAATACCGTGCGTGAGGCCGCAAAGTGATATGAGGTGTTACATGCTAGATCGATGTGGCATTGAGTCGGGGTCCTGACAGCGTTGGTATCAGAGCTTGACTGCCTGTAGGATTACCAAGCCAAACTGGTCGAAGTTGAGTCTAGAAATTCTTTAGTTATATAAGGGAATTGATTGTGGGATGGAACGTAAGGCTCTTTTTACTCCTTATACCTTATGCCCTTCTGATCTGAGTCATCTTATCTTTCCTACGGGGTTAAGGAACTAGGCTATCTCTTCTTTCTATTAGGATCACGTGTTACTAATCAGTAGACTTATAAGATTGTTGGATTTAAGCCTCAGTCCAGTTCCTACTACTTCGGTATGTCTCTGATGATCTCGAAACCTTGATATTGTGCTTCTGAGTGGTTATGCCACCATTTTGTGAATGTCTCAAGTCTTTTTTGAGCATTTACAACCGTTATGCTGTCCGAGTCATTCCAGGTTTCTAAATAGTTTGATGCATTTGCAAAATTCTTTCCCCCTGGTTTCGATGTTCCTTTATGCCGGCTCAATCACACTAATTGTTGAGTTGAGGTATTCTATTGCCTTGACATTTATGTTGGAGTTATTATTATGACCCTAGGTGTCTCAGGGGATCATCTAGTGGTCTAGCCATGATTTGTGTCCTAGTGTGATGATTCTGGTCTTTATTCTCGAAAGCATTCCGTGATGCCACTTAGTAGTAGGCATTCTACTCCTGGGTTCTGAACCCGAGATTCACTCTACTTACTTCATGTTGATAGTAATTGCTAGCTCCCTTAGGTTATTAGTAACCTTTGTGATAGTCCTCGAGGTTCGTGGTACATCCTTCTTCCAATTACCATGAACCATTCTTGGCAGGAGTTCTTCTGAACCAAAAGATGACAACAAGAGTGCTCTCTATGAGTTCTCCATGCTATATTGTGACTCTGCCAGCTCAACCTTTCTGCATGGGTTATCCAGAAGAATTATGTTGAAATCGTTCGACATGCTAATCCATGCCTCCACAACTCGAAAAGTTATATGTTCCCTTGAGTTGCTCTCTTTAGTCGTACCCCGACCATCCTCTATCAGTTGATAACCAAGAGTATATGTGCATTTGTGTTCATCGATGCCCTATTATCTCTGTGGTCTGTTAAGCCATTCTATTCCGGAATGACTAGGAGAAACAAACTCCAGTACCTCATCCATATCTAGGATTGGGTCAAAGCAGTTGTATTCCGCAGATCAAATGCCAATCCAGCTTTTGGTTCTGTTCTACCCTGGAGTATTACCCCCTCTATGTCAGAATTGTCATGAGAACTGCACCAACTCTCATGAATTTTGATGTAGTGATACTTCCCACCATCATTAGTCATTCCTCGGTCTTCGTGTTGATGCAACCGGAATACCGACAAATGAATTGTGATGTGTGAAATCAATACTCCTAGCAACCTTGTTGCTTGGTAGTTAAAGGACAATAATTTCATTCTTAGCGTGTTGGTTTTTGAATCATCCTTCTAAGACTGATCGTGCTACCTAGTCCTTATTTCGGTGCACCCTTCGATTGATGAGTTAGGGTCTTGTCAAGTTCTCACTCATTTGATCATATCGTCTTGCCCTCAAAAGCGAGATTGTTCTCGAGCTTAGTAACATATCGGTGGTTCGTGATTTTTCGAAGATCTTCTCGGTAGTATTACCAGGTTGTCACCTGACCGCTATGTCGAGCTCGTGATCAAGTTGGTTTCTTGTGAACCACTCTCGCTCCAAGATCGGTGTTAGATATCCCTGAGCTAGTTGGTTAAGCTAGACAACAACTTGGAGAGTTGGAAGATAAGAGCTTGCCTGACTTAGTTCGTTCCAAAGGGATATTCTTGTGTAGTGTGTGTTGAAGAAAGATGATATCTTCATCGATTGGTCCCTGTGATCAGTTGCTGGACCTATTGTCTCATCAATCCTTTGATTTGAGTGTGGGCTATCATCAAATCAAATCAGTACCAACGATGTTTGTAATGTTGTTTTACTCGTGGTTTTTCCTCGAGCATACACCATTATATTCTTTGGGTCTGACTAATGCTATCACCTGTTCACATAATTAGGGAATTCCATCTTCATGGGAATCTGGATAAATTGTTGTTGAGCCCATCGACAACATCCTTGTCTTCTCCATAATTTTGCTGAACATTAAGCTAGTGTTGGAAACTTTTGAAAGCATTTGTTCATGCTAGCTCATGAAGCATATGTTCGGATGTAAGGAGAGACTTCCTCTAGTTCATGTGCATTGGATGCAAGTTGCCGCCGTGGACTCGAGAAAGTCAATGTTGTTTCCTTTGGAATCATCCCAAATCAGTCATGCATACGTGCGAAGTATTCTGTGGTTCGGAGACTTGCAACCTCCATTCCATATGTATATCCTAGCACACCAAGCCACTGATTGATTTGTTCACGTAAAAGGAGTTGATGTGCTAATCCTAGGTCATGCACAAGACTTAAATATCCTCGATTATGGTTCCCCACCTGAACTCGGTAGTGTTTTATTGTAAGACTACCATGTGATAATGTTTGTCTAGGATAGCATGTCCACATGTTGTAGCAGAACCAGCTCATGTTTTGGAGCTTGCTATCATAATTCATTTCCCGAGAATCTTGCAATGTCATCTCGTCGATTTGTGTTGCAAACTTTCATTTTTCTTCCTAGACTCGATGAGTCTGGAATATCCTCACACCAACCAGATCTGAATCTCAGGCAGATATGATGGTTGGAGCATTTCCCAAGAATTATAATATTGGTCTCGCGATAACCGGTAAAGTGAATGTCGTGGCCAACACACCCCGCCGGGAGACCTAATATTGTAGTATCTTGATTGGAGAAGTTGGCCACCTCCCCATAAGGATTTCGTAGGATTTACCTCCGTAACTGTTCCTTATGGATTCTATTGCTTCCGAAGTCCGACCTTTTACTTGATGTTCTGGTTATCAAACCTTTTCAATAAATGGATTACGCTAGCACATCAAGGAGAACATTAGAAGCGGAGTGCTAAATGTCTCTCGGTCGATCATCCAGATTTCGTCCCCTTGGCCTCGCTAAGGTGAAATCTGAGAAAGTGTTATCTTCCTTTGCATCTGCATCATCCATCATCATTCATCGTGGTAGCAAGTTGTGTTGCCAGGATCCTTGACACGGATATTGGTAAAATCTTGATGATTATGGAAATGCTCAAGTTTTTGAGAGCACGCACAAGCGCTACGTGTTATCATCGGTACTACCTGGGATTCCTCTCAGTTTCCTCGGCAATGCTATGACCTTTTCAAACAGTGAATTCACTCTCTATTGTTGGGTTCTTCCCCAGTTACCAGAATCATTCCCAGCATTTGCATTTTGTTCCCAGCTTGCACCGCCAATGTGCCATTCTACCATGGGTCTCTTCCATTTTCGGTGATAAGCAAATTCATTCATTACGTTGTCTTCAACAAGGTAATCCACATCATCCAAGTTCGAGTATGCCATTCTACCGAACCCCTCTAAATGATCGATTATGATTTGCCTTAAGCTGGTATAAAGAGTTTCAATGATCCTTGAATCAGAGGTAATTCTTTTTGCCACTTAAGGGGATATTTCTACGAGTCACCTTCCCTAAGGTACATCGTTATGGTATCATGGCAATTCAACTCCTCGCTACGTTGACAACCGTTCACCACCCTCTTAGGTGTGGAATTGTTGCCTACCTAGTAAACCTTCGTCATCCGTTTCACTCCATCCCTCCAGATGTGTGCTTCGTCTCTCACCTCAAGAGAGGTTGCTATGTCTCATTCCATGAGTTAATCCTGGGTTGTTCGATCTTCGAGAAGATCGACCCTTCTAGAGTCTACTTCTTCTCTCCATGTCATGTTGGCAGGATTTCTCAGAGCAAGACTTCAAGATAAAGATGGTGATTGAATCAACGTCCATTTGAAGTGCAACCTGGATCGTGAAGATTATACTAGTTTGCGTTTCCCCTTCATCTTACCCTACGCTTGAATCTCGAGA